>NC_052619.1:68763912-68906948 GCF_016545825.1 Eucalyptus grandis | reverse complement strand
ATCTTGGTTTCCATAAGTAGAACCTTCCAAGAATACTTCGCCAATCATCAGATTTTTAATCATTTTAAATTTGAACAAAGGAATCCGTTATGTCATATCCAGCCACGAGATCTTCTCCAGTCGATAAGGCCAAATCCTTAATGAAGTAGATCTGGATAACCTTTCTTCAACGGATTAGAGACTGTCAATGAGAATAGACTTTGAGTCTTGAGTCTGGTAGTTCCGGAGGTCTTTAGACTTTAATAGTAGAGTCTGCAAAACTTTAGACTAGACTAATAGAAACGTTTTGTCAGCTTCAAAATGTTCCAGAAAGATTTCCCCAACAAGAACCATCGGTTCCAGACGGTTCTGAGTGGTTTCGGTCCGGTTCTGGGTGGTTTGGGCGGGTCCTGGTTCTTTTGCACACCCCTAGCTAACATGGATGATTTTTTTAAATTTTTTAAAATTTTCTGAACTTTTTCTTTCCTTTCTCTTTTTTCTTTCTTTCTTTTCTCTTTTGTCCTTATTTCCCTCTGCCAATTGTTGGCCGCTAGCGAGGGTTGGGTTGGGTGAGGAGTGAGCTCACCCATATGGTGAGGGTCCTTACCAACATAAGGGCGACCATCGCTTGTGGCTAGAAATTGGCGAAAAGAAATAAGGAAAAATGAAAAAAAGAAATAGAAAAGAAAAGAAAAGAAAAGAAGGAAAATATCAAAAACATAAAAAAAAAAAAAAAATTACAAATATCGTCAATGTCAATGATTTTCAACAATTATTAGCTAGACAAACGTAATTGGAAAATCGTTAAAAGATTTAGGACTAAATTGACAAATTAGTTTTAAAACTAAACCGATATTATTAAAAGGTTTACGACTAAATTGATAAATTGTTGAAAATTTTAGTACTAAATTAGCACAATTTAAAGTTTTAGAATTGAATTAGCCACTGTAAAATAAGTTTAGGACTTTCTGGATAATTTTCCTAAGAGTTAGGAATTATTAAAATATTTCAATTGCACGATACACAAAACTTTGCAAACTTAGCAACATATGCATAGTTTATTTATGAGTTTTATCACACACATCAATCTGAAAGTACATAATGGTAATAATATTGTCCCACATACATCAGGAAAAATAGGATTTCAAAGGCATAACTTATAGACTATTGATTTGCAATGACCAAATTGGTGTGACAACATTTGGTCCAAACTTCACATCAGCGAGGGACTAATGAAGAGCAACGTCACATAATCTTTGAGCTTTGTTTCAGAATGGGTGTAATTATCTCCATCACTATATAACACGTCCATCACCCGGGAGAAATTGAGCATTCGTGTGAGAATCGGCATTGGGACCATGGTTGGACGAAGAAACTCTTCATTGGTGTCCTTCCATGCATCAATGACTCCTTTCTGGAGTTCCTCCCCAGCTTCTTGCTCCGAGACGCCATGGTATTTCATGAGTAACTCCACTGCAGATACTACGTGCCCCCTCTTTTGCTCAAACTATATGTCAAACAACATTGGTGTTTCTAGATTAAATGGTGGTCGATTAAACTGTATCATATTTCTGGAGGATAATTATGTTTTATTATACCTGGTGAGAGACAATGTCATCCATGAGCCTACAGATGGTTTGTGCAGCCTTCACAATCTTGCAATCACCGACCGACCATTCAAGAGCATGTTCAGTGACCACATCGCCCATTCCCACAAGTGATGTAGTTGCTAACATTCCATATCCAGTCGTTATTAGTTGAAGGGACATGTACTCCTCTAGTGCTGGTACGTAGTTGGTATGGAACCATTTGGCTTCCTGAAAGTATGCTCTTGCTAGCTTCTTCATCTGACGATGGAAACATAAACAAGAATGTTGGGTTTCTAACTAAAGATTGCCTTCGATGTATGTAAAGTGTACCAATGATGCTTACGACTTCTTTTGCATAGACAAGGCGATATGATCTTTCTTTTGTGGCCAATTCATTCCCAATGTATTCATAGAGCTGGAGAAGCTCCTTATAATAAGCTTGCATATACATTGGCAATCCATCCATGGCATCCACATCCCACCTGAATTCAAGTCCTGGAAAATGACACACTTGACTCTATACAAAATTGATCAAATTTAGAAGTTTGAGAAAGAGTGCGGATTCCATACTTCTGGATTGCTTCGGTGAGGAGCGCAAGTTCTTCCAATGTGCCATAAACGTCATAGATATCGTCGAGAATTGAAGTCAAGGAGATCACTTTGGTTAGTATATTTCTGGCCATGGCAAATTCAGGCTTGAAATATATTCCCGAGGTCCAGAAGAACAACTCCACAATCCTATCTCTGGCGAATGGGAACTTCCTTGGAACATCAATCTCCTTCCACCACCTATGATTAAACAAACATGAGCATAAGTGAAAGTACTTTAGGCCGATGACTTTGCATAGATATACTCCTTTTTCACTTGTAAAGGACTTTGAAAACACTATTTAGAAGGGTAAATTGAAACTAGATGAGTTAACCTTTGGAAAACACCATGAGAATAATTGATAGCTTGGGAATTATTATAACATTATCGATAGTTCAGTATTGTTAAAACATAGTCTAGAAGCTAAATTTAGATTATGCTATCACATGAAGTTAATGAACCTAGTAATCTCGCCAAGTTCCTTTTGGTGTTGCTCTTGCAGTAAGTTGAAATCTAGTTTAGCCAAGGTGAGCAAAACTTCATCATGTGAAGGCTCCTCTTGGTAGAGTGGAATATAACGCCTTGCCTCCAGCCTCGGCAATCCCTTGCGAAGTGGCTGCTCTAGGGCATGACTCACTTGTTTCGCGAGACTAGTGCTCACTTTGCTTTCATCGATCGATTCAAGGTGAGTTGTAGCAAAAGGAAGTGCTTCGTCCAAGATGGAATCACCATGACACCTTAAATGGCAAGCTTCATATAGGCTTAGCAATCCACGTGCATCGGTGACAAGCAATTCCCATAAATTCCCTTCACTATCTTTGAATTTGTTAAAGATCTCTGTGCAACCAACCAACATGGAAAAAAGATGCAATCAATTAGAAGTTAGGAAGGGGATATGCATGGTTAACGTTGTAGATATTCTTGTCCGCGTTTCTCCTGAAATTCGACAAAGCAATAGAAGTATCTTAATACGTATCTTATCGGATTGGTTCATTACATTTAAGACGTACCTGAAGAAACATTGTAACCTTGTTGTCGCAGCAATCGAAAGATAAGAGCAACCATGTGAAGGTCATCTACCTTGAAATCTTCAAGATGAAGTTGAGAGTAATTTTTGTGGATTTGTTCTAATTGCTCATCTACTTCATGTTCAAAATGGTAGTCAATTCCCAAGCGTTGGATTTGATCAATCAAGTGAAGCATTTGTGAAGGCTTATCCACGATGCCAGCCAGCATCTTCCTCACCTCTCCTTTCAGTTCCTCGATTTGTTCCTCCACTCTTCCAAGGAATTTGAACTTCTACAAATTGTACGCTATTTCAAATTAAAGCAAGCATGAAATACTTATACTTTACAAAATAAACTTAGTTTTGATGGCCCCGTCTGATACCCTATTTAGGTATTTTCATGTTCTACGCTCCTTCAGATGACATGTGAAATTGGATCCATGAGAACAATGAGCATACCAAAGGAGGGAGTCAATGCCATAATCAGATGTTTCTTGCAGTAGAGGACATACAGTGGTCGATGAAGCTTTAAGACTGTTCTTTGGACTGAATAATTATCGTTGTTTTCCAAACTTCTTTATGTTTTCAGGATTTTCAACTGCATCTTTTTGTGCGGAGAAGGGAACATGTACATTTATGAGACCATTAGAAATCATATATGCGATGTGGAGGAACTCAAGGAAATCGAAGTAAGTCTACAAAATGCAATTGCGAGAAAACAAAAGTAGAAGATAACAGAAGAATTACTAACCACTGAGTTGGAGGGGAAAGCATATTTAAGGAAGTAATCCCCCATATGCTCGGATGATAACCCGCCGATCGACGTTCAATCACATGGTCTGTTCCTTTATTTGGAGAAGAATGTGGAATTGCCGAAACCTGCGAGTTCGGTTAATTTTATAAAGAAATTTTAATATTTTCAATATCATAGAAAGGCATGGACAAGGATTTTTAGGCTCAGATTCACTCATTGATAAGGTCTATTATAGATTGAGAAAGCCTTGGCTGGGCTTTAGACCACAGGTAATTGAGGCAATTTATATGTACTTTTTTGGAATTTCATATATTATTTTTTCTCTGTCGAACTCGGGTAACAATGTTTTCATATTTCTTACTATTTACCTGGCAAGGGACATGAAAGCAAAATATTGAAATCAAATAATGCTCTTTTATTCGGTACCATATTTTCCCTGCTTTTAAGCGTGAATGTTAAATTTATAACGGGAATGTTAGAATTTCCCTAAAAGTAATGTTTAATTACGTGGGGAAGCTTTGTGTAATTCTAGATGAAGTGCATAAAATGTATTTCACTTGCTATGCCATTACTATTCACGAAATATGTATAAATATATATAGTCAAGTCAGAAGCGATGTGTTAAATTCCTACCATTGAGTTGGAGCTAGAGGCATATTTGAGGAAGTCATCCCCCAATGTGCTTGGATGAAAATCTGCTGACTGGCGATCGACCACATGGCTTTTTTCTTGAGCTGGAGGAGCAGATGGAATTGTTGAAATCTGATGAGACATTCTCTTCTTCTTTTTTTGGCTATCTCTAATGAGATTCTGGTGTTTGACCAATAAATAAAAAGCATGAGAGGCTTTTCCGTGAGTGCCAAAGACCCTTATTGATGGGTATTTATAGGCAAGGAACGGCTTAGCAATCCTAGTACTTGCACCATTTGGTCTGTTATTTTGGGATTGTCGTTCCCCAAGATAACAGTATGTGCCAAACGCTAGTGGCCCAGGTTATACACCTGAGTACAGATGCATCATCGTTGGGTTCTATTGAGCCGGAGATGGACGAGATTTGACATGTGCACTGTGGACGATTTTGGAAAGGTACTTAAACCTATTGGAAAATAACAAGCATGCTGTTTTTAACTTCTCCACCGTTCATTTTCCTATTAGAATTTGGTCTTCCTCGTTTTCGCTTTCTGCCAACATCTACTAACTGAGTGACGTTTTTCTCTGGGTTAATACCTTGAAAAACCATAAACACATATTGTGACAAATTTACCCAAAATTATTTTTTGACCATCAAAAATCTCAAACTGGTATACCTTTGACAAATTTACCTTAAACTGGTATACTTGTGACAAATTTACCCTCTGTTAGTTTTAGTTAAATTTTCTTGTTAAATTATAAAGTTAAATAATACGTGACAATTGACCGGTATATCAATTTGGGATTTTACACTCTGTTTGTCATAGTTTATAATTTTTGTGATTTTTTTGTGGTATTAATCTAACTTTTCAGAGGGTATATTAGTCACAAATTTACCAATTTGGGGTTTTTTGTGGTCGAATAAATTAATTTGGGGTAAATTTGTCATAAATGTACAAGTTTATGGTTTTTTTATAGTTAGTCAGGGTAAATTTGTCACATGTGTACCAATTTGGGGTTTTTCATGGTAAAAAAAATAGTTTAGGGTAAATTTGTCACAAATATACCAGTTTGGAGTTTTTTAAAGGTATTAACTTTTTTTTTTTTTTTTTTTGCCTATCTCTTATGAGATCCTGATGTTTGACCAATTGACAGAGCACGAGAGGCTTTTTCGTGTGTGCCAAAGACCTTAGTGATGGATAGCAATTCCAGTAATTGCACTGCTATTTTGGGATTTGCCGAATGCCAGTGGCCCAAGTTATGCACCTGAGCACGGTTGATTTTTAGTAAATGCATTATCGTGGGGTTCTATCAGGCCGGTTGATGTACGGCGTTTAACACGTGTACCGTATAGAATTTTGGAAAGGCTTTTTAACCTGTGGACCAGAACATTCTGTTCTGCGTATTCTCTATTATTGCACCATGATCAACTCCTAGCCTGAGGGATGTGAGTGCTGTACCAATACCTTTTCGCTTTCACGGCCCCATGCGGTGCTGCAACCTCGTTAAGAATGGAGATATTTACGGCGTTGTGTGGTTCCTGATTTGATTCTGAATTAAAATGTGAAGATCGGTCCTGTGAACGTGTGAAGCCTTGTGGTCCACGTGCGCGCCCAACATTACCTAACTTATCCGAGGTAGTAGTACTTCATTTTATGTGGTTGTGGATTTGGCCTCGTGGTTCTTAGTCAGGTCATTCACGCGTTCCTTCCTTTTTTTTCTATTTCGCAGTGTGTTTTTAACTCATCACATTCGGACCATCTCGCCCCTCAAAGCACTTGAGAAAGCTGCCTTTAATTTAGTAGTTTCACATCTTCCAATTGATTTTCACGTTGCTTTTATATAGTTTGGTCCTATTTGATAATATTTTTATTTCTCTATTTTGTTCTTTTGTTTCTTAGAACAGAAAAAGAATAAAAATCTGTTAAGAATGTCAACCAATTTTTCTATTCCTCAAACAAATCAGTAGAAAGATAATAAATTTGAAATAAAAATAAGAAGTAGAAAAATCTACTTCTCTATTCTTGGAAACACCAAAAGGAGAGAAATTATTTTAGAAAAATAAACTCAACATAACCTAATATTCACATTTACACAATTGACACAATGTTCAGTCTCCTGACCTGATATGAGTTCCCATTTTTCAGAATAAAAATAAAATAAAATAAAAAATAAATAAAAATTAAAAAATTTAGGAAAAATTTAGAAATTAGATGTTGAATAGTTTAATTAGATTTTAATGTTAACTTTCATTGGAATTAGTTTAGCATATAAAATTTGAAAATATTTTGATAAAAATTGGATTCAAGATTGAATAAGTTTTAGGGCTTTACTATTGGATTTTGAATGTTGTTTTCCTTTATAGACCATGCTAGATCATGAAAGTTCAGTGACTCCAAGCAACTTTTACTTTTCTTTCAAAAGATCCACACCTGTTTTATTGTAATGCTTAAAGATTTACTATCAACCTCCTCATATTATAAGTTATAAACCAACGGAACTCTCTATTACTATTTTTGACTATTCATCATTGACTAATTTTTATGTTGGATTTTCTTAGGTCATTTTATAATATCTTGATCAACTAAATCATTACAAAAGCCTATTATTATCCAAACAAGAAATGTTAAGTCTCTTTATAATTAAATAAAAAAATTGGGATTAGAAATTTTTAGGTCCATGCCAAATGCATTTTGTTCTTTCTCTATTTTGAGAATAAAACTTTCATGCAGTTAACAAACACATTTTTCTGCTTAGAAACTTGTTCAGAGAATAAAAATTTTAAAAATATTTCTAAATAGAAATTATTCTCAAGAACATACATATTATTAAACATACTTAAATGCCAATCAAGAGGCCAAACTTTGGAAAGTGGAAAGTTCATTTGAATGTGTGGAGAGCTATAGTTACGAAGACTACATAGACCTCGAGGCCATCATAGCCATGGAAGAAGCTGGGTCCCTATCTTAAACGAGGGATTCCCCTGTTATGCTAATAATGAATTGTAGATGGCCAAGTCCCTAGGGCCCCCCTGACCTATTAGCATCACTCTCTCTGAAGTAAAATCACAATGATTGACAATGGAGAAAGCTGACTTTAAGTATGCAGCTGAGAAAAAAATGTGTTAGCACACCGGCCCATGTAGTTGTACCTAAGGTTATAGAAAAAGATGTTCGAGTAATATCTCCTCTATTTCATCCTTGACCTTTACCTTGATAGTGACCTCTGCCTCAGCCTCGACCACAATCTTGATTACTCTTTCGAATTTGCAAGGGATCTCTACTTTGCTCCTTCTCATCTTGCATGGTCAACTAAGTTTGGAGTACTTCCTCCACCCGCTCATGCTTGTTTGTTTTGAATTTTACTTCATGGGTTGGCAATGAATTCTAGAAAATCACTGTTCATCATTGCATCCAAGTTTTTGGACTCTTTAATTACAACACTAATATGATCGTACTTCTTGTCTAAGGACCATAGAATCTTCTCAACAACTCAAATGACTAGAACATTTTCATCATTTCTTTCAATCTGGTTAACAATCGCAAGACCTTTTGCGAAATAATCAAGAATCAATTCATATTTATTTATTTTTATATGGGTTACTTCAAATTCGGCTCTCAAAGTTTGAAGGCGTATGTTCTTGAATTTTTGTACTCCTTGATATGTGTTGTTAAGGGTCTCCCATGTCTCCTTAGAAGTAGTACTGTTCGACATATTCTTGAACATCGAATTATCTAAAGTTTAATAGATTATTAATAGGGCATATTAATCTTTTGCTTGAAACCTTCTCCAAGGCATTCTTCTAATTTTGACTAAAAGTAGCCTTGTCCTTTGGTTCATCATAACCTGTGTTGACAAGTTCCCATACATCATGGGTGTCTGGTAGCGCTTTCATTCTAATAACCTAGTTACCATAATTTTTTTTGGTCAGATGAAGATATTGATGTGACATCCTAATTTTTCACTCAACAAAATAACAAGCCCCGAATGCCTAATGGCTCACGCCACATTAACAAGCTCATCGTTGGACTATGCTATTCACATTACATCAAGTCATCATCGAGCAACACCATACTAATCTCATTTAGGAATGCGTTTATGCCAGCGAACTGGCTCACACAAATTATTTATAATTGTATGAGCTAAATCGGACTTCGATCCCCCGTAAAAAATGTCTTGCTAGGTCTTTCCTACAGTTTCATAATTTTTGAAAGCCGTTTACCTAGACAACAACTATCGCTTTTAAAGGTGCGCAGGACACCCTATAAGGACGTGTGACCTTACTCACAGTTCACCTAATATCTGTATGGATAATTTATATTTGTCTAGGGATGAAATCGATTAATGATTCATTAAATGCATGCTTGAGTTCCTGAATAGTAGTAACGTTAATGTACTTTAATTGAATTTTGAAATTACTACATCATGGTGTGAAAGGGGGTTTCAATAGCAGTAGCAACACCATTCCTCCTCTTAATCTTGCAAATTCAGCCACCTACCCTTATTTTCAGCTGATCTCAGCTCGATATTTTCCACGGTTGTAACTCTATCTCCGTGGCTCCCTTTTTCTTCGTGCTGACACCTCGAATCTAGCTGACAACGCGTCTTCATCCACTGCACCCTCGGCTTGGCGTGACTCGCCAGAGGACAACAAGAAGTCGGGACGTCTAGGACCTCATCAAGCACGCGACATTTTCTCTAGGATCCGAGACAATTACATATCCTCCATTCTATCCTATGTCAATTGTTTATCGTGCATCAGGAATATCTTCCTAGAAAATTCATAAACATCATTTACATTTTCGTTTGCACAGAAGTTTCGATTACGTCACCTAGATACCTTGTTGAGTTTGAAGTATTCAAACTTGTGGTTAAATCATAGGAGCATGATCGGTCGACATTTAGCATGTGTGGAGGCTGAGCTAGTTGAAATTCTAAATTAAATCTGTGCTGGGACTAAGGGTATGTTCTTTGGTTCTAGCCTAACCCCAAAGTTTGCTAATTTTGTATTGACTTAGGTGGTGCAAATTTCATGGGGCGTTTTGCACAAAAGTCGTCCCTTATTGATTGTTCTATGACATATTGTAATTTCAATATTTTTGGATTTGGACTTTGTACGACAAAAATATAATTTGAAAAACTTTGGGATTTGAAATATATTTTTGGACTCACTACACCGACCTCTCATAGTTTTCCATTTTCCGTAGATTTTTCGGTCTATAACTATAACATGCGTCCTCATGAAAGTTGTAGAGTACATCCTAGGCTACCATATATTAAATTTCCATAATTTTTCAATCTCATTTGGTCAGTGAAATATTTGTTTTCCTACTCAATTTTGTTATGGAAATTTTAACTGCTTTGGGCTCGGCTCACAAAAATTATTTATAATTGTATGAACTGAATCGGACTTCGATCCCCCGTGAAAAATGTCTTGCTAGGTCTTTTCTACAGTTTCATAATTTTTGAAAGCCGTTTACCTAGACAACAACTATCACTTTTAAAGGTGCGCAGGACATCCTGTAAGGATGTGTGACCTTCCTCACAGTTCACCTAATATCTGTACGGACAACACCGTTCCTCCTCTTAATCTTGCAAATTCAGCCACCTACCCTTATTTTCAGCTGATCTCAGCTCGATATTTTCCACAATTGTAACTCTATCTTCGTGGCTCTCTTTTTCTTCGTGCCGACACCTCGAATCTAGCTGACAATGCGTCTGCATCCACTGCACCTCGGCTTGGCGTGACTCGTCAGAGGACAACAAGAAGTCAGGACGTCTAGGACCTCATCAAGCACGCGACATTTTCTCTAGGATCCGAGACAATTACGTATCCTCCATTCTATCCTATGTCAATTGTTTATCGTGCATCGGGAATATCTTCCTAGAAAATTCATAAACATCGTTTAGATTTTCGTTTGCACGGAAGTTTCGATTATGTCACCTAGATACCTTGTTGAGTTTAAAGTATTCAAACCTGTGGTAAATCTTAGGAGCACGATCGGTCAACATTTAGCATGTGTGGAGGCTGAGTTAATTGAAATTCTAAATTAAATCTGTGTTGGGACTAAGGGTAGGTTCTTCGGTTCTAGCCTGACCCCAAAGTTTACTAATTCTGTATTGACTTAGGTGGTGCAAATTTCATGGGGCGTTTTGCACAAAAGTCATCCCTTATTGACTGTTCTATGACATATTGTAATTTCAATATTTTTGGACTTTGTACAACAAAAGTATAATTTGAAAAACTTTGGGATTTGAAATCTATTTTTGGACTCACTACACCAACCTCTCCTTGTTTTCCATTTCCTGTAGATCTTTCAGTCTAGAACTATAACACGCGTCCCCATGAAAGTTGTAGAGTACATTCTAGGCTACCGTATATTAAATTTCCATAATTTTTCAGTCTCATTTGGTCAGTGAAATATTTGTTTTCCTACTCAATTTTGTTATGGAAATTTTAACTACTTTGGGCTCGGCTCACAAAAATTATTTATAATTGTATGAACTGAATCAGACTTCAATCCCCCGTGAAAAATGTCTTGCTAGGTCTTTTCTACAGTTTCATAATTTTTGAAAGCCGTTTACCTAGACAACAACTATCGTTTTTAAAGGTGCACGGGACACCCTATAAGGATGTGTGTCCTTCCTCACAGTTCACCTAATATATGTATGGATAATTTATATTTGTCTAGGGGATGAAATCGATTGATGATTCATTAGATGCACGCTTGAGTTCCTGAATAGTAGTGATGTTAATGTACTTTAATTGAATTATGAAATTACTACATCATGGTGTGAGGGGAGGGGGGAGGGTTTCAATAGCAGCCACAACACCGTTCCTCCTCTTAATCTTGCAAATTCAGCCACCTACCCTTATTTTCAGCTGATCTCAGCTCGATATTTTCCACGGTTGTAACTCTATCTCCGTGGCTCCCTTTTTCTTCGTGCTGACACCTCGAAGCTACCCGACAACGCGTCTTCATCCACTGCACCCTCGGCTTGGCGTGACTTGCCAGAGGACAACAAGAAGTCGGGACGTCTAGGACCTCATCAAGCACGCGACATTTTCTCTAGGATTCGAGACAATTACATATCCTCCATTCTATCCTATGTCAATTGTTTATCGTGCATCGGGAATATCTTCCTAGAAAATTCATAACATCATTTACATTTTCGTTTGCACAGAAGTTTCGATTACGTCACCTAGATACCTTGTTGAGTTTGAAGTATTCAAACTTGTGGTTGAATCGTAGGAGCACGATCGATCGACATTTAGCACGTGTGGAGGGTGAGCTAGTTGAAATTCTAAATTAAATCCGTGTTGAGACTAAGGGTGGGTTCTTCGATTCTAGCCTGACCCTAAAGTTTGCTAATTTTGTACTGATTTAGGTGGTGCAAATTTCATGGGGCATTCTTCACAAAAGTTGTCTCTTATTGATTGTTTTACGACATATTGTAATTTCAATACTTTTGGACTTTATACAACAAAAATATAATCTGAAAAACTTTGGGATTTGAAATCTATTTTTGGACTCACTACACCGACCTCTCCTTGTTTTCCATTTTCCATAGATTTTTCGGTCTAGAACTATAACATGGATGACTGCGAGATTGATTTTTTTCCAGATATATACGAAATAAAAATTCAAGGAGAAAATTCTCGTACTTATTTATCGCTTGCTTGGGGATTACTTAAAAGAATGAAACTAGAGGATACTGGGTACATCAATAATAAACTTTATGTGAAATATTGATATTTCACAAACTTTTGTAGTAAGTATCTCCACTGACATCATTACATGGCCATAACATACCAGATAACATATCCTTCTCACGCATTAGACTAAGCTTTGTGATCAATGAGACATAAAACAAAGCCACACCAGTTACACTTAAATAAACCTAAACTACTCAACCACGACGACTTATTCATCCGTTACCAGTAGAGAGATTTCCATTTCTAAGCTTAATTAAGTGTCGATTCCATCCTTTGCCATATTTTCACTTTTCCTTAGTAACTTTTTCTTTCTTTTCATGGACGTGGATCTAACAAAAATTTACTCAGTCACCTAAATTTTTCTTGCTTATGCCAATTCGATATTTTTGTTGGTATCATCTCTAGCTTTTTCGAATGATGTATTAAAAATTTTAAAATTTATCATCAAAATATAATAAATTTTATGAATTAAAAGAGGAGAAACTGATAAATATGTTTTTGAGCTTCACAATTAATGATAACTACGTAGATTTAAGGCTATGTATTAAATTAATATCTCGTCCCCTTGTACGGTATTCGATTTGGACGCATAGCTAATTTGCCAAAATGAAGAAGCACATCGGCGGGGCATTCAACGAGAGACGGCGGGTGCTCGGAGCTGAAAGAATTATCCAGCCTCACAAAATCGACCCACGGCCGAATGAGAAGCATCGAATTAAATGAAGATTAATCTTGCATTAAATATAGGCTGCACATGTTGGACGTTGAAGACAAAGGCAACCATCCTTGTGTTGACTTCTGCACCTTTCGCTCTTTTTGCTTATCTAATTGCCTTGTCCCCGGGAGCTGAATAAGCCATTTTCCACCTACTACTCATTAAATGCATGCACATGCATGCACCATGCCCAAGAAAATTGGACGGCGCCGCTACTTTGTCAGAGACTTGTCCTCGCGGGCTTCCGCTGTCCTTTGTTCGTGAATGAAGAAAGAGGGAAGGCATAGACTTTGCATATTGCATTGGGTCGGTGTCTGATGGTGGGGCGTAGGTGCCATCATTAATTGTATACGTGCGCGCAGGATTTCAAAGTGGGTGCCACAGTAACATTCGTGGAGTCCACGTTTGCCTTATCTCCTCACCCATTCTCCTATGAACGGAGGACAGCAGAGGGCGTATAGAATGCAGAGCAAGGAGTGAGAGCTCCGATAGATTTGTGCGTGAATTGGGTCTATTGAGTTCAGTTGTTAAACAGTGCGGGTATTAGGCGTATATTAGGATTATAAAACACTCGACTGCGTAAGCGTTTGTAATCCTGTAATTCTTCAATTTATAATAAATTATTTATTAACTTTTTCTATTGATGTAAGTTTCGATATTTGGATCAAATAACGTAAATTTCTCACATCCTTTTATTATTGCTCATTCTATTTCTATCAATTTCTATATCTTCTGATATAATTGCAAATTTACAATATGTTTCCTCTGTGCTGCTGATTTCAACACTACACTTCCTCATGATGCAATCATCTCACTAAATAATAAGTGCAAGGTGAATCGGAGGGGCCACCCATCTGCCTGCTCTTCTGGAGAGCCAATCTCTCTCAGTTGGAAGCTACGTAATCATTACAAATGCAAGAAGGAGCTTGTCATCTATGAATGCCATCTAAGTTTCACTCGACAGCATTTGATGCTGCTGTTGGGCTTCAGCATTCTCGGGGGTCTATTGCAACTATAAGTGTCTAAGGCTAAGCAATATAAAACCCTTGCAGTTAATACAATTATAAATAATTTTTGTGAGCCGAGCCCAAAGCAGTTAAAATTTCCATAACAAAATTGAGTAGGAAAACAAATATTTCACTGACCAAATGAGATTGAAAAATTATGGAAATTTAATATATGGTAGCCTAGGATGTACTCTACAACTTTCATGAGGACGCATGTTATAGTTATAGACCAAAAAATCTACGGAAAATGGAAAACTATGAGAGGTCGGTGTAGTGAGTCCAAAAATATATTTCAAGTCCCAAAAATGTTTAGAGCTGCCTGGAGAGAGGGAGAGACGCCGAAGAGAACATGAACATGTCCGAGAAGAAATCTAGGCCGTTCGCGGCCCCGTTTGGTTCAACTTTGGGGAAATGGCTTTGCATTTCCCCAAGTATCCTTGAGAGAATGAGCATTTTGGGAAGGGAAGTGTGTTTGGAAATCAATTTTTTGTGTATGCTTTGCAAAGCTATTTCAAAGTAAAAAGAAAATGAAAAAAGAAAAGGGAGGAGGAGATGCAAGGTGGTGATCGTGGGGGTGCGGGCTGGTGGCGGTGGCGCCGGTGGTGGCGGGAGGCGGTGGCGCCGGTGGTGGCGAGGAGGCGAGTGGCGATGGTGGGGAGCAGCTCGCCCGAGGTTGCCTCGGTGGCGCCGACCCGAGCAACGCCGCCCGAGGTCCAGGCGACGCCGCCGAGGTCGCGCGACCCGGGCGACACCGCCCGAGGCCGCGCGACCTCGAGTGGCGTCGCCGGGTTGCCCGAGGTCCGGCGACCCGGGCGACGCCGCCCGAGGCCACGCGACCGGGCGACGCCGCCCGAGGTCGAGCGACCAGCGATGCCCGAGGTCGCCCGACCTCAGGCCACCTCGCCTGAGGTTGCGCGACCTCAGGCGAGGCATCCCGGCAGCCCGCTTGCGGCTGAGCGCCGTCAACCGCGAAACTCGGCCAACTCAGGCGGGGGAAGAAGAACCGAACGAGGAAGGAAGACGGTGAAGAAGAAGAATGAACAGTAACTCTCGGAATGCCAAAGCTGAAAGCAGCCCTACCCCAGCATTGGGCTTTCAGCTTGTGGAATGCCCACATTCCACCAAGGAGCATTCAAAAGTTTTGCCAAACACAAAATTTTTTCCCCAAGGGGCTTTCGGGGCCCAAAGCCCCTTGGGAAAGTCCAACCAAATGGGCGTCGTCTGAAATGCTTTCGCTTTGGAAGTTTGTGGGGGTCCAGATGACGAGAGGGGGAAGGCAGAGAAGTATGGGTTGGCAGCTACCACTTTCGTTGGTTGGCAGCTACCATTTCGGTTTGACCAGTAAATTTCTTTATAATTACTATTATATACATACAAAAGAAGAGATAATGATATATAAATAATTCATGAACTTTGACTTAACATATAATATTATCTCTGAACTTTGAATTTATTTGAATTTTAACCCGATGCGTAATGTAATCTCTAAATTTTCAATTTGTCCAATATAATCTTGGACTTTTGAACTAAATGAAAATGTTCAATATTGTTATTCAATTAATTCAAGTTCAATAATAATATTGTTTATTTTCATATAGACTAATAATTAAATTGAACATGTACCAAAAGTCCAAGGATCGTATTGAACAAATTGAAAGTTCGAGACGATATTGCACATTTTGATATAATTTGAAAACCGTATTGAATAAATTAAAAGTTAAAAGATTACATTATAAATCGAATCAAAATTTAAGAATCATTTACGTCATTTTCCATTGATGGAAAATGTCAAATTTTCTCTCTTCTGTTATAGTCCTTATAAGTTCGTTTTTTTAAAAAATGTAAATCAAAGAAAATTGACCAATCAAAGATAATGAAAAGGTAAAAATAAAATAAAATGGATTATCCACATTCTCTTAAGAAAATGCACTTGATAGAATTATCAAATTGTTCTTATAGTTCAATCAACCTTATCCTTGTCTTCTTTATAAATAGTTAGTTTACTCTTTGCTTTCTTTTATAAAAGGTAAAATACCTGTTTATTGTTATTGTTTAAAAAATAGTAAAACAGTCCGATGATGTTTCTTTCTTTGGAAAATAACTTATATAGTAGCAAAAGGAAAAATTAACATCGAGTTTATCTATATATATAGATGTATGTTTGTATGTATGTATGTACGTTTCATTGTGCTACTGAGGTCATGAATCCTATTATTGGTACGGGTGCTACGCGCGCGTAAGGAAAACCGGTTATTATTAATACCATCATTATTTCACATTTCAAAACACGCGTGAATGTTAAATTATTTGGTTCCACTGTAGGACTCTTGGCATTTGGTGAATTAGAAGGGTCGAATGTTGATGAAAATGTCAAATATATAGGAGGTGAAGGGGAGGAAGAATGACAGACGTTTATGTGAATTGTATATCAGGTTAGATCTCCACCATGCATTAAGTCAAGAAGAGCCATTTTTTTAATCAAGCTATTTTTCTTCAAAAATTCCTTGAAGATTAGTGCAAATGATGGGAAAATAATTAGAGTTCTATCTCGTCAAAGTATAAACAAAACTGTACCGTGATAGATATAATCCCATTAATCTCTCATAATATTTTAAATTAAAAATATTCCTAGTTAGAATTACTGTATAATCCCAAAAGTCTCCAAAAACTTTAACTCTAAATCTCTCTAACTTAAGGACTATCAAACTCAATTGCCAAAAATTATAGGGTAAATTATCAAAAAAAATCATAAACCTATTATACTCGTATCAATTTAGTCATAAACTTTTTAATTTGACTAATAATTTTGTCGAAATATTTTGCTAATTTAGTTCCATACCTTTTGACAAATTGACAATTTAATTATAAAACTTTTGACTATTTGCTAATTTAGTCTTAAACT
The DNA here is from genome assembly GCF_016545825.1 of Eucalyptus grandis. Taxonomy (NCBI): domain Eukaryota; kingdom Viridiplantae; phylum Streptophyta; class Magnoliopsida; order Myrtales; family Myrtaceae; genus Eucalyptus; species Eucalyptus grandis. The sequence continues at coordinate 68,890,060 of NC_052619.1, read as the reverse complement.
CTTCAATTATTTGCGAATTCATAGCTTTGACATAATTTTAGTTGGAAAAGGTTGATGCGGCATTCTACTTAGTGTTAGTCATCTTATATGGTACGATTGATGCTGGCATAAACAATTTTTATAATTTCTTTTAATTTTTTGAATTTTTTTCCTTTTTTCTCCTTTTCTTTTATCTCTTTTTCCCTCCACCAGTCGTCCTTGCCGAATCCAATGAGGGTGACCCTCGCTAGGGCTGGCAATGGCGAGGGTGGCTGTCGTTTGAGGCCGGCAATCTCTACCGGCCATTTTCTGAGGCCCAATTATGGTGAATGGAGTTAAATAGGATAAAAAGAAAGAAGAAAAATTCAACAAATTTTATATTAGGATAGATCTCTATAGTACATAAAGTCAACTAGAGCTATTTTTCTTTATCAAACTATATTTCTTTCAAAAATTGCATGAAGATTAGTGCAAATGTTGGGAAATTAATTATAGTCCTATCTCATCATACTATAAACAAAACGTGATGGAGATAATCGCATACATCTCTCGTAATATCTTAAATTAAAATCTTCCTAGTTAGAATTACCATATGGTTCGAAAGTCTCTCTAAATCTCTCTAATGCAACAACTATCAAAGTCAATTGTCAAAAATTATAGGGGAAATAAAAAAAAAAATCTAAATTCATTACACCTGTATCAATATAGTCCTAAATATTTCAATTTGATCAGTTTAGTCTTGTACATTTTAATGATTTGCCAATTTAATAATAAATTTTTTAACAATTTATCAATTTAGTCTTAAACTCTTTGATGATTTGCAAATTCAACTAATACAGCTAGTTTTGGTTCAAAAATGTTGTCATGGTGGTCTATTCAGTGCTAGTCGTCCCACACGACATGACTAGTATTAGTGTGGACATTATTTGTAGCTTTCTCAATTTTTTTTTCATTCCTTTATCACCCTGTTTCCCTCCACTAGCCAACATCAAGTGGTCGGTGGAGGTCGTAGCCTCAAGCAACAGCCGCCCTCGTCAAGTCTAACGAGGGTGACCATCGCCCAACGAGGGCAGTCATCGTCTGAGGGCAGTCCTCTACTTCATAGTGTTCTCATTTGCCTAAGTAATTTATTCTGAGCTAGTGCACTTTTCAATTCGTCTCTGTTCAGTGCTCTGATGACCGGGTTTTATATCTACAAAATTGCGACCGGAGGCAACCATTTCGCAGCCAAGGCTGAGTGATGGCCCTGGTGATAGGCACTCATGTATGGAAATTTGAAGATCTCGACTTAAAATTACCAGGTGTAACTACTGTTGTTTTGTTTAGGTGAATGAGAGATCTTTCCTTCGGACGAATCCTGGTTTGTATCCACAGCATTAGCCTCTAGTGTTCCTAACTCAATTTTAAGGACTCATTTTAGTGCTCTATTGTACACGGAATGAATGGGCGACAAACAGGTTTGGCTTGAAGTGTGATTATGTCGGGACATTGATCCAGCAGAGAGGCCACTTTTGGCAATTGTGCATTTGGATGGAGATCTTTGTGCTCTAGCTTCGAATGTGATGTCAATGCTAGTTTAGGACTGTTGGATACCCCCATTTATTACCTGCCTGAAAAAAGAAAATAGGAGGGAGAAACGCAAATACAATTTTGCGGCACTTAGGATGTGCGGAAAACATTTTCTAAAAAATATTTTCCTTATACAGGCGCTTTGTTCTTCAGTGTGGTCATGATCTTGTTCAATGGAATTCCAGAGATTTCCATGACAATCGCCAGGCTACCTGTCTTTTACAAGCAAAGGGACCTTTTATTTTTTCCAGCGTGGGCATGTGGTCTTCCTGCGTGGGTTTTACAGATCCCAATCTCATTTGTGGAAGTTGCTGTGTGGGTTCTTGTCACCTAGTATGGTATTAAAAATGACAAGAATATTGGAAGGTAAAATTATTTTCTGGAATGCTCTATTTGTTAAGTACAAATTTGAGCATTTTATCAGCAAGTAGTTCTCATTTTTGTTGTAATGATCGGCGAGTTGTGCATGTGGCACAGGTTCTTCAGGCATTACCTTGCGCTGGTACTGATTAACCAGATGGCTTCTTCATTATTCCGAATATTTGGAGCGGTGGGGAGAAATATGATCATTGCAAATACGTTTGGTTCTTTCTCGCTGCTCCTTCTCTTTGCATTGAGTGGAGTTGTTCTCTCAAGAGCTAGTTATACGGATTTAACCTTCTATATCCTAATTCTAAGTCTTGAACTTCATGTATCTCCCACGAATTTAATTGCAGAGAAAGTGAAGAAATGGTGGATATGGGGTTATTGGGCATCACCTCTGATGTATGGGCAGAACGCAGTCGTCGTAAATGAGTTCTTTGGGCATAGTTGGCAACAGGTAAGTGTTGGGTCGGCTCTTATGTTCATGTACCTTTTCCTTTGTCCCCTAATAGCTTATGTTATTGTCTATGTATGTTGCAGATTCCAGCAGATACAGCAGAGCCACTAGGAATCCAAGTCTTGAAGGCTCATGGTTTCTTTCCACACGCGTACTGGTACTGGATAGGAACAGGAGCATTACTCGGATTCATCTTGTTGTTCAATGTTATATTCAATTTGGCTCTCACCTACCTTAATCGTGAGGAACTTTTAACCCGATACATGTACTCTTTTCTCTGGTGATACGAGAAGTTCATATTGGCATATGCTAATCTTATTCTTCGGCCATTCTGTTGCAGCGTATGGCAAGCCCCAGACGGTTAAATTGGATGATTCAGAAACTGAATCTATTGGATCTGGGGGATCCGTCCAATTATCATCCCATGGGAACCGCTCCAGTAACAGATCACGTTTAGGTTAGAATGTTGTTTTTTGACTTTCTAGCTAGCGATGCTGAATGCTTCCATTAAGGGAGGAAAAAGTAGAATTTATTAGCTTAAGATTGACATTTGGGATTCAGTTGATTATATATATGAAGCCCTCCAATCTAATAATAAGTTTCAAATTTCTAAATTGCAGATGAAGGAGATATCAGGAGAGGAAGCAAGGATTCTTCCAGGTCCTCATCTAGACGTCCACGAACCGCCTTCGACATTAACGGGAAAAGAGGAATGGTTCTACCGTACGAGCCACATTCCATTACTTTTGAAGATATTAAGTACTCCGTTGACATGCCACCGGTATAAGCTGATGAAAAACCAAATGTCCTGTTTTAGTTTCACACGTCTTAGGAATCTGATCGTAACTGTCTTGGGCTTAAATGGGCAGGAAATGAAGAACCAAGGTGTCGTAGAGGACAAATTGGTGCTTCTAAAGAGTGTGAGTGGTGCCTTCAGGCCTGGTGTTCTTACCGCTTTAATGGGCGTTAGTGGGGCAGGTAAAACCACATTGATGGATGTGTAGGCCGGCAGAAAAACCGGAGGTTACATCGGGTGTGTTTGGAAAAGCTTTTGGGGAAAGTTTTAGGGAAAATGCAAAGACCTTTTGAACTAAAGGTGTTTTCCAAAATGCAAATTGTGTTTGGTAAATTGTAATTTGAAAGCCCTTTGTGAAGTTTTTTTGAGCAAAATGGTGTTTGGGGAAATTACATTTACAAATAACTTTTGTGATAAAAAAACTAATCAAAAGAAAAATAAAAAAAAATTGACCGGCAAGGGTAAGCGACGGTAGGTGATCAAAATTGTCGCCAAAGAGCCGACATCTAACTCAGGCAGCTCCGGAGATGACTGGAGAGGGCTACTCGGGGTCGAGCGACCCCCGAAGACCACTGGCAAAGGTTGCCCGAGGTCACATGACGCCGCCACGACCTCCAGCCACCCCGGATCTAGGGCGGCGAGGTCGTGCGACACCGCCGCAACCTCTAGCGACCCCGCCGCGACGTAGATCCAGGGCATCGGGGTCATGGGAAGACCTTGCCGGCGACCGCTCACAGGCGGTGGTGCCAAGGCGCGGTGGCGTCGGGCTTTGGCGAAGGGGGAAAACCAGCATCACAGCAGGGCGCGAGGGTCGGCGACCAAGCAGAGGACGGTGGGCATAGGCGCGACGGAGGCAGCTGCGAGGCGAAGGTCCTGAGGCAACGACGAGTGGAAGCATCGGCCGGCGCAGCGAGTCGGCGCTAGGGTCGTGGGCCGGGTGGCGACGGCGTCGGGCGGAGGCAAGCTTAGATCTGCAAAAAGTGTCGGGGCACTCAGCGGCAAGATCGGGATAGCGGCTGATTGAGCGGTGAGGGCCTCAGGCGCTGGGTCGCGAGCTGCTAAGTGATGACGGCGTCAGGCGGAGGCGAGCAGCAGTCAACGATGACGCGATCGTCGAGCGAGATCGCACGGCGAGCCGCGATCTGCTGCGGTGCGGTTCGAAAGGGGGTAGCGGTCCTCTCGGGTTCGGATTTGGTGGAAGCGCGGCGGCGGTGGAGTAGAGAGGGCGGGTGGTCGCCGTCGCAGTGTGTGCCGGTGCGGTCGAGGGCCGGCGTCGCGGTGGTCGGCGGCTCGGGTGTCGGTGCGGGTGGTGCTAGCGCAATCAAGGGCTGCTGGCACAATGGCCGGCGCGAGCAAGGTCTTCGTGAAGAAGATGAACAGTACCCAAAGAAGACGATGAGAGGGCAAAACCGGAAAAAACAAAGAATCAACGAGGATAATTTGGGAAGAAAAAAAATTTTAGCCCCTCACCCTCAGCATTTTCAGCATGCTGAAACCCAAGATAATTTCCACTGCGGCGAACTTCGGCCTTCACAAGACCGATATTTTGCAAAGGGGCTTTGAAAATTCTTTGTCAAGCACCCCATACTTGGCCCAGAGATCCTTGGGGCTTCAAAGTAGCATTGAGAAGCTACTCCCAAATGCAGCCATCGAGGGGACAATAATGATTTCTAGGTACCCGAAGAAGCAAGAAACATTTGCTCGAATTTTGGGATACTGCGAGCGAAACGACATTCATTCTCCTCATGTTACTGTCTATGAGTCTTTGCTTTACTCGGCATGGCTGCGTTTACCTCCCGAAGTCGACGAGCAAACCAAAAGGTTCACTTTTACGTCAGAAATATATATAGTTTGAAGATTGATTCTTACTCATGATCCTTGACAATCACTTCTCATATGTTGATCATTTTGGAAGGAAGACATATCTGCTGAACTTTAATTACTGAAAATATCCAGTCCATAAATGATGCTGCATTACTAATTGTCGTAGTTTGCTCTATCAGTTGATTTTTGTAACAATCAAATTCGAATAATGGGTTAATGAGTCTTTACTTGTAAACTTGTTGTAGATGTTCATTGAGGAAGCTGGTGGAACTCAATCCCTTGAGACAAGCATTAGTGGGATTGCCTGGAGTCAGTGGTCTCTCAACTGAACAACGGAAGAGGTTAACCATCGCGGTCGAATTAGTGGCAAACCCCTCCATTATATTCATGGACGAGCCTACATCGGGATTGGATGCAAGAGCTGCTGCCATTGTTATGAGAACAGTCAGGAACACGGTGGACACTAGGAGGACTGTCGTGTGCACGATTCACCAGCCAAGCATCGACATCTTCGAAGCTTTCGATGAAGTGAGCATTGCTACTAAAATAAAAAGTTAACCACTCTTTCTTTCTGGAAGCTTTATTTTGGAACAGTAAACTAAACCATCACCTGAAATATCGCGCAGCTATTCCTGATGAAGCGAGGAGGACAGGAGATTTATGTCGGTCCACTGGGGTGACATTCTTGCCACCTCATAAAGTACTTCGAGGTACAGAACCATAGGAGTTTTTGAATTGCCTCGTTTCCTTCCGTTCCACTTACCCGGTTGCTAAAGTATGTTACCTTATTCTCATATAAAGGCTATTGAAGGACTGAGTCCGATCAAAGATGGTTACAATCCAGCAACCCGGATGCTGGAAGTCACCGGCCCAGCACAAGAACTAGCTTTTGGGGTCGACTTTGCTGATCTCTACAGTAAATCAGATTTATACAAGTGAGTTCATTTAAAACGCTGCTACACAAAATGCATCCATTTCATTGTGCTGTTATACTTCCTCCGGCGACAAAACTCCCCAAGGATAGCACGTATCAGTTTGACCAACTTGATGGCATACGTCTTAGGAGGAACTAAGCGTACCTGCTCCTGGTTCGAAAGACCTGTATTTTCCTACCAAGTATTCACAGCCCTTCTTTACCCAAGTCATGGCTTGCTTCCTACTGGCACAATCCGCCATACATGGCTGTTCGGTTTCTTTTCACCACCTTCATAGCTTTGATGTTTGGATCAATGTTCTGGGACCTCGGCTCCAGACTGTAAGTTGCCAGTTACTATAAAACTTAAGTTCCACACCCATGCCTATTCTTGATTCTCGTACCTAAAAACAATTTCGAGACTTTTGATTGCATTTGCAGGAAGGGACAACAAGATCTGTTCAATGCAATGGTCGCTGGCCATGGCCGAGGCCGAGGACCGGCTAAAGAAAAAAGAAGAAAAAAAGAAGAGAGAAAAATTATTTCTCAAAAGTGTAACAAAAATGTAAATAAACGCGTTTTTATTTTTTTTTTGTTCCCCGGAACAAAAGAACATAAATTTTTGTTCTGGGGATCAAAAACAAAAGTAAACAAACAGGGCCTAATTTGCCCTATGAAGGCGACCGCGACGAATTAGCAATGGCATCATGTAGGTGAGCTAAGCGGTGGGAGAGAGAAGGTTAATTTTAAGGTCGGTGTTTGGTAGACACGTGGCACTAATGCTTGAGCACAAGTGAAGTCATGTGATTGTCTATGACAACAAATGGGTACTTCAATGCGTGAAAAAGAATGATTAGGAGATGCACTAAGGTTCGGCTTTTAGGAGCGTTAATGCAAAGACCTTTAACCTAAAGAGATTTGATGAAATATAAAGACTGTTTGGTAAATTGTAATTGAAAAGTGCCTTAAAAAGCTATTTTGGGGAAAGGTTGTTCGGTAAATATATATTTGGAAAGTCTTTTGGCGTGACTAATTTAAGTTTTTTTATTTATTTTAATTTGTTTAAAATTGAAGAAAAAACAATGATTGTAATTTTTATATTTTTGTGTTAAGAATAATGTATTAAAGGCATATTAACAAATTTAAAAACCAAAAAATATATCAAGTGGATCTTTCTCAATTAAAAGAGAGTAATTTCATTATAATAAGCATGGCCACATATGTTTTGAGGAAAGAAATATGTTATACTTAAATATTACATGCATATTCTTGGACAACATCCAAAAAGTCCAATGTGACAGCAACCACCAACATTCTTATGTTATTATCTACTAGAAATGGATGCTCCAAAAATTATGTTTTTGCATTAATCGATGTGCAACAACATAAGTGTTTGACATACATCAACTTATCAGTTAGAAAAATAAAAACGACTTTCTCTTAGTACAATTGACATACATCAAGCCATAGTCCTAGGAGCAATCCTTCCTATGAAAAGCAACAATCAAGTAGAAACCAACATGTTGTTTCAGCAATGGTCACTATATAATAACATCACTCAATACGATCATATCTTATGTTTGTCTCTCACTTTTTCAGTCTAAAGACTTCAACTTGCACATTGTTGTTCATATTCACCACATGATCAATCATTTCCAACAATATACTATGCAAGGACTTGAACTGTTACTTAATGTTACTCAACTTGTTTTCCACCATTTCTACTCTCTAAGTCATCAATTCCATCTCTTCGTCGTCGAATATGGAGTTGAATCCAGACGAAACAACCATAATCATCATCTTGAAATAGTCATATGTTGATGTCAAATAACAAGGTCAATACAATAATGTCAAAAAAGGCATACATTGATGTTAGAAAAAGTTGGATAGGAACGCAACATGCAAATTTTTTTTAGAAAGACAAGATGAGACTTGAGCATAGAACTATGCCCATAAATAAGTTCAGACCTACAGCAATAAATTGTGAAAATGGCCAAATAAGTAACTCTGAGAACCTATTTCACTGAAACACCAACCCCAACCACTTCTCCATCTCAACAAACCAAAAACAAGAACAAGACCAAATGTTGAAGAAGCACAAGATCTTCAATTCAGAATTCATATTGCTGACGCAACATCGGCAAATGATGCAGTTCCAATGGAGAAGCTGAGGCAATCAGTGAAGAGAATTATTCTTTGTTGCCCCGGCAACTAGTTTGGAAGACACAAAATGATCAAAGGACTTATCATCATAGTTTCAATGAGCCTAACAAAGAAATTCATGAGATATGGCCAAATGATTCAGCTTCCTCCGTTCTAAAATCTTTCTTTTTCCAGCAAACAGAACCCCCTCGTATTGGACAAAAGTCTTCTAGAAAGCTTGTTATTGGGTAGTGACGAGTTTTTAATATGTTTAATCTTTTACTTTTTCCATTCTGTTACAAACCTAAAAAAATTGGAGCTACACCTTCATAAGAGGAAAATAGCTTCTATCGAGAATTTAAAATATAACCAATTGGCCTTCTCAGCAAAGAATGAAAACCAACACTTGAGTGATCAACCCACTCAAGTGTTGCTTGATCTTTTATTCATACTAGACACACACAAAAAAAAAAAAAATGCCACATTACATTGCATGCATTTCAACTAAAAGGGTAACAATAATATGACGTTATTTTTTTTTGGAAATTCTCTATCAATGCATGAATTACTTCTATTAAAAACAATGATGGAGTTGGAAAGTTAGAGAGAGAGAGAGACTGAGTGAGGGACCATAAATAGGATTTGAAGACTAAAAGGGCAAAGCAACTGCAATTTTACTCCTGATGTTAAATAATGATATAATAGCTGTAGGACATATATAGAGCCATTCTGGGCGTGGAAATAGAAGCCTTGCATAATTAGACGAATGTACACATGCAAAGTAGTTACAAGCTACAACATTATGCTAAATGTTCTCATTAGATAGTATTTTTAAGTGTTGGTTCTCTGAAAGGTACTATAAGGATGAGTCAAAAGCAACGACCACATTTAATAAACATATAGGATCATATCGACTTGTGAAGATGATACAACCCAACTAATAACCATTAATTTGTTCCTTTGAGTTGAGTAACACAATGTTGGTGCCTTACCTTCTCAGAATTTGAGGTGAAAATTACTTTTAACAGCTTCAAAAACCTCTTCAATAGGCTTTCTAGCATTAATTTAAATGAAAGGCAATATAGGTAAGCAATTAAATGAAATAAGATCGTGCAAATACACCTATGGAAGATTTCAACACATTTAGAAACTTCCACACCTTTTTGACATTTCCCTTAGAATTGCAATACTCGATAATTGGGAGGCTAGACTCCAAGAACACTTTAAACATTTTCCTTATTGTTTGTATGTTGTCATCTTTCTTCCCTTCAAAACCAGTAACAAATAGTGGAAAAGCATCATATTTCTAAAATGACTACATGAGTTGGAAAGGTGACAAAAGTAGGATTGTGTGCTTGTATGGTAAATGTGGTGAAGAAATAATTGCTTGACTTGATTTCTATACAATAAGCGCATTTCCATCTCTTCCTCAGAACAATGAAAAAACAGCACGAACTCTAGCTCAGTTTTAGTTTGCATAAATCTCATGTGTTATCCCTCTAGGAAGGAAGATCAACATGCAAAAGCTAATAAGCTCGCATTTGAAATAGGCAAAAGAATACTTGGAGTGCAAAAACTTAGTATGAAGGGATACTTAAGTACCAAAATCGGAGTAAAATGGATTAGTTAAATATTAATGACGAGAAAATCATGCCAAAATGCTGATATGACGATTTTTCGACGAGGCAAGTATAAAACGACGTTATTTTGCATGTTGACGTGGCTAGACAAGTGCAAAAAACGATGTCGTTTTGTTGCTGACATTGATAGATAATTAATTAAAAATTAATAAAATTAAATTTTCAACTAAATTAAATTATTATTTAAAAAAAGAAAGATGGAGATTGTAGCCCTTGCTATTGCCTTCCCATCGTCACTGGGAAAGGCCAGCAACGGTGGGAAAAGGATCAGTCGAGACCCTAATCGATCGATGGTGAGGGCCTGTGAGGATTGGAGGTCAACCTAGCAGGTGACGCAACCCTTGGCTCAATCGAGCGAGGGCCAACAACCCTCTTTGGAACTGGGGGAGGGCCATGACCCTTGCCCTAGATTTGGGCAAGGGCTTGCAGGCCCTCGCCACCGATCGACTAGGGTCGCCAGCCCTTGGCTGACCCTGGCGATGGTGGGGAGGTGGCAACAGGGACTCAGCCCTCGCCTTCCGCCTCCTCCTTCTCCTTTTCTTTAAATAAACACTTTAATTTAATTTAATTTTTTTAAAAAAGACAAAATGATGTCATTTTGGTTTTATTGCTAACTTAGTTCTTCGATGTGCCACATAGGCAAGCTATATTATTAAAAATTACCACGTAGGATTTCTAACTACTTTCGCCAAACTTGGCACTCAGTGTGCCATTTTTTTTAAAATGACAAAAAATAATTTTTGGGACTTAACGTTTTTAAGTTAAAAAATTATTTCCGAGGAACTATTTCTGTTTCGAGGAATAATTTTTGGGACTTTTGTTTCTAGAATAGAAAAAGAACATAAACACGTTTGATAAAATTGTATAATTTTTTTTGTTTCTTTTAATTTTTAAATATTTTTATTATATTTTTCCTTTTTCTTTTTCTTTTTCGGCCAAGTCGGCCCCTACCGTGGCTAGCGACCGGCTGGGCGACGTGCAAGCTCGTCGGATGCCAGCTTGGCCTCGGCGAGATCGCCGCTGGCTAGGCGAGCCTCGTTAGGCCACCGACGAGGCTCGACCTCACGTTGATTGGGAGGCCGAGCCTCGCCGTGGCTACACGAGGCTTGCCCTCGCTTGGGTTGGGCGAGGCCGACCTCGCCTAGATCCGGCAAGGCCAAGCCTCGTTGATGGCTAGGTGAGGTCGGCCTCTTGCAGCCACGGCGAGGCTCGGGCCGACGAGCCTTGCCGTGGCTTGGCCTCTCCGGGGGCCAACAACACTCCAGCAAGGTTGCCAACCCTCGTCTGGCCAGTTGCTGGCGCCGGCTATGGCCAAGGCCGGTGATCGGCAAAAGGAAGAAGAAAAAGAAGAAGAAGATAAAAAAGTGTTTCTCGGAAGTGTTCCTGGGAATAAGAAACAAGTTTTTTCTACTTCTTATTTCTGTTTCAAATCTGTTCCAGGGAACAAAAGTGTAAACAAACGCGTTTTTATTCTTTTTTTGTTCCTCGGAACAAAAGAACAAAAATTTGTGTTCCGGGGAACATAAACAATTTTAAACAAACACACCCTAAGTGTCTATCCGTACTAAGTTTTGACACTTTAGGTGTTCTTTTGTCATTTAATATGTGTAGATGATACTAGATTAGTTATAAGATTATAGCAGTGTAATTCAAACAAAAACAGGTGTAGCCAAACTTACAACAGCTTCAAATGCAGCATGATGTTCCTCATTCCAAGGGTAACCATCAATGAGAAGCTTGTCATCATATACTATGCTAATCAAGCAAATATTGACATCTCGCCACAAACCAACTATAGCAAAACCGATGAATGAATCACTTGACTTAACTCAATCATCGAAACACAAAATCCAGGACGCCCCCAAGCCTCACTAATCAAAGTCCAAACTCCAAAGTCAGATTAGCTCATAACAAAATAAAAACCTTAAAAGATTGACAACAAATTAAAGTTCACCAGAAAACATAAATAGATTGGTCCACAGACAACAACAACCTATGAACGTGATTCCACGACCAACACAAACAAAGGAATCAAAATCAACCAAATAAGCATTGAACATCAGTGACCTAGATTATAATGAAAGCGAAGACCTTGCCAATGGCATTGCGTAGAGAGAGGAAGTCGGCGCGATAGACCTCGTGCTTCAGCTTCAACTTCAAGTGCTTTGTGAAAGTGACATTCCATTTCTTAGAAGCTTCCATGGTCGTTGAATTTAGGATGATGATTTTTAGGGATTACTTTGGAGTCCAAATGAGGTCTCCGAGGTTGCCCAAACCCAGGCGCGTTGATGTTGAGGTCCCGCGACCTTGGTGAGCCTCGCAGCAACAAATCTAGCCGATGATGCGACCATCAACCAAGCGATTGGCGATGACCATCTATCAGGCGACTAGAGGCAACTAGGTGAGCAATGTCACTAGCTGAGCTACATCCATGAGGTGAATAAAGAGAGGCGAGAGAATTGCGTTTCGTTAGGCAAGCGCGCAAGGAAGAGAGGCGACGGACCTAAAGGGTTTTTATGTTAAAAGGGGTAAATGTGAATTATCATTAGCGAGTGAGGTTAAGATTAAAATTCGAACAATTCATTAATTAAGGTTTTGTTGCATGCCGAGAATGCTAGAAAGCCAAAGTAGGGGAGAGGGAGCCTTGGGCTAAATGCCTTAGAAGGCCTTGTAAATGCTAGCATTTGAGAAATGGGCTCCCAAAAATAAATGTCAAACACATTTGCATTTGCGGAAGGGCCTTTAAAGGTCCAAAGGGCTTTGCAAAGTTATTCCCAAAAGCAGCCTAATTATATCTTGTTTTTTTACCCTCCTTAAATCCTTGGTTTCTCGCTATAGGGTAACCTCACCAAAACCGGTGTAATTTCTCGCTCATAGGGGCTGCATACACCTATCCGCTATCGCCACAGTGGGAGATTGCTAGACTGCATTCTTTATTTTAACATACTTGTGCCAACATGCCTGGCCTCACTTGTTGGTACAGTTTCTTATCGAGCTCTATACCTAGGGCTACCTTTGGTCTGGATTTTAATCAAAATAGGACTAGAAATGATATGATATAAAATTCATGAATTTTGTTGTATTCTATCTCACTGTTTGATGATTGCAATAATAAAGTTGGATATATTCACATTAAACCATTACATTATTTGGTATAAATGACATATTATTGTAAATGAACCTAAAATTTTGCAAATTGAGATGATAAAAATCTCTCGCAACACTTTTACCTACTTTTTTTAATTGCTGTTTTTATTTTATTTTTCCTCTCTTTTTCATTAATTTCTTTTTTTTTCTTTTTTTCCCCTTTCATCACTCTCTAATAAAATTTTATTAAATAGTAAACTATACTAATATACCTAAAATATGTAATAAAATAAATAAATATAAATATATTTATATGTTGAATTTATATCATAAGATAGAATTAAATTCAAATATAAAAATAAAAATATTATTAAATTTATAAAAATATATTTTTTGTTATTTATATTTCCTATATTAGAATTCAAATATTATTTATATTGAAATATAATTTTAATATTTTATTTTAAGAAGTTTGTTATTCAAGATAATAACTTTTCTATTATAAATATAGCAATTATATCAATCTTTATCCTACATTTTTTAAGGGATCATTTTATCTGATCTATCTCCCTTTTATATCTAACTTTATCTTGTCTTAAATAGGTGCCTAATGCAAAATTATTTTATCTTGAATTTTATTCTAATTGCTAAATGCAGCCTAGGTGTTTTATGTCCAAAGGATGCATAAGCCTCAAATGAAATGGTTTAAGGACATACTCAAGTCCGAAAAAGTATTAATAGGAGATGCACTGATTATATCTTTTTTGTCTTTTTATTATTTAATTAGGAAAATACCAACAACCCTCCTTACTTTTAATTTATATTACTTTCGATCCTTTACTTTCAACATTATCATTTTGCATCTTGTGTTTTCATGTTGGACACCAAACTGCTTCTCCCATCGTGAAACGACTATGATTTATTTATATATTGCCTAGTTTCTTTTCCAATTACCATCAATCTTCTTAAATCCCCAACCCTCCAAAACAAACCCTAATTAGACAATTCTAATCCAGATACCTAATCAAGATTTCACCGCTCCTATCTGCTGTCAACCACCTCTGACCGCCGTTCGCATCTTTGGTGCTATAGCCACCCTCCACCCTACCCTAACTCTAGCGTCATCGACATCTCCCCACCTTTAAGATGAGGCCACCGACCTCCTCCAGGCCAGGGGTAGCCCACGACCTTAGATCAAGGTCGCAGCCTCTTTGTGACCATGGACGACCTTGATCGAGGTCTACTATGATATTACGCGTTTGCTATATCCAATATTCCATCTCTCTCGTGTTATAGTTAATTAGTTTCTTTAAATTAAATATTTCCACAATAAGAATGGTTAAAGAATTCTCTAGAAGCATCCGTCAGTAAGATCCAAAAAATTAGGAAGTCGTGCAAAATTAGTCATCTGTCTACTTTTCCGTCCCTATTATGAGAACTTCTTCTCTGGACCCGCGTTCACTGGATCGAGGGCAACCTCTTGATTTTGTGGATCTCAATGCATTCCACCTATGGATCCTACAAGATCATGGTTCGAAGCATTGGCAATTGTGGTTAAAATGAACCCTTTGGGAATGGTGGGTGTAAAATGAATGGAAAACGGTCAAAGAATAATTTGGGAACCATTCAATTGGTGCTCAGGCTCTGACCTGATGCTTTCTCATGTTTTCTCTTATCTTCCCCATTTTTTGAATATTTTTGTACCCATTTTTGGAAAATGTATATTCACCAGAAAATGAAATTTTGCACATCATGTACAGTAAGTAACTAACCATTACGTTGATATAAAATTAATGTTATGCATAATGCATAATGTTCAATCTTTGCATCTTTGCACTGTTCAATCTTTGCACCAATTGAGACATTCAACTTTGTTTGCACATTCCAAAGGGCAAACTTTTACAGTTTGTTTGGTTTTACAAGTATCAAGAAAAATGAAGGGAGAAGGAAATAAAGGAAGCAGAAGGCGAATAATGGAATGGAAATTTTTATAAAGTCCATTATTGGTGTTAATAATAAGTGACACATTCATCAATGCGGAAAAATTCAATCATAAAATTAATGTGAACGTACGTATCATTCATCCAATAATGAACGTGTGATGATTTTCTACGGAAGTAGTGGACTTAATAAAAGTTTGTTAATCATTCGGATGTACATCGAAGGGAAATGAAGTTAGTAAATTTACATAAATATTAGTTGTCTTATCTATATTTATTTAAAATGAGGAGCAATAATGAAAAAAAAAAAGGAACTAAAAATGTGGATTCCACGAAAATACATTTCCTTTATTTTAATCTATTTCCTTCAACTTCCATAATCCTTTCTCCAACCAAACAAGAAATGTTTTCCTTAGATTGCTCAAGATAGTTGAAAAATTAGTAAAAAGGGGGGCTATTTCCACATCCATTATAGCTAGATCCACAGCCCATTTTGGTGAACCGACCATAATTATCCTTGCTCCAAAACCATTCCATCTAGCCACGCTTCCTCCCTCTCCTTGATTGCCGGGTGTCCCTCCTCCCTAGTTTTTCCTTATTCTTCTTCGTTTTCTCGGTCGAGGAGGCACCTCGTCCGCATCATCGACTGGATGACGTGAAGTTGCTTCGCAGAAAATGGATCGATCCCATCTCCTGAAGCTTCCTTTCTTCTCAATTTGCGTTTTGAAATTGCAGCCAGTCATTCTCAATGAAAACGCAGTGTACAATCCAAGGATCCACGTTTCAAGATTGCACCAACTACAAAACACGCAACGGATAGCAACCGTACTCTTTCTTCTTTAAAGCCAATGCCCCACCAAGCACGACAACTGGTGAAATTGAATGACTCCTTCCAGTGGCGAAGGTAATCCAAGTGAACTGCTTTTGATGGTGAAAAAGCTCCTTTTAAGGGCCTCAAACAACAAAAAGAAAGAAGAAAGGGCTCAGGTCAGCTAGCAGCCGCTTTTGCTGCGATTTTCAGAGGTGATAGTGTTGAAAAAGTGCGCACGATATGCCCAATATCTTTGGCACGAGGAGATTGCCGAGATGGATTTTAAGTCCGAGCCTATTAATATATTTTGGATCTACTTTCACTAAAAAATTTAGACCAATAAGTTATAAGTTAATTATAATGTATAAATTGTTTTACACCATTAATTTTGTGATTTAGAATTTCTTTAACACAACTACACATACATCCTAACAATCTCCTCCTCATGTCTTCACGCATCAACATTTCTTTATCACAGCTTTGATACCATTAGTTGAGAAGGTACAACAAAAATCCAATACCGTTTGCCTAGAAAGATCGTCAATAGGGAGCCCAAGTTTAAATTTGTTAACACTTTAATTGAACTCATTTTTACTCAAAAGCTTAAATTAATGACTTATGAGTCAAATAAAATATATTAACTACTTTACACTATATCAATTTTCTAATGTAAGATTCTTTTAACATAATTCTATTGTGCATTTTAATAGATGAAATGACCTCAAAGATCCTAGGTGGGTTGGATCATAGAGCTCCGGCCAGTTAATTTTGCAAAGATATATGACCAAAAAATTTGCAAAGGAAGGGGAGAGAGAATATAGGGACGGGGAGAGGAAATGCAGAGGGCCCATTTCTGCGTTTGCACCGTCCCGGAGGCCGCGGGTCCCGTCATAACGGTTGTGGAATTAGTCCCATCTTCAAGAAAGACCTTTAAATGGCCAAAATTATAAAAACTCGAAAGGGCCTTTAATGCAAAAAATACGATAGAAAGTGTCCTCCTTTGAAAATAAAGTATGAAAAACTATATCTCTTGAGGGAAAAGCTTAGGGGTAGAGTCAATCCCCGACATAAGTCGGACCAAGAATCGGTTAGCGTTAACCAATAGATTGGATCTAAAATTTATTGCGAATCTGCTTGGTCTCCAATTCTGTGAACCTACCGAGGTGGGTTTGGTTTTTGGTGTAGGCATCAATATCATTGGAAAACGATATTTCAATGCTATTCTAATGCAAAGTTTGGTTAACAATTTTTATGTAAACGGGAGCTCTTTAATAGAGATATTGAGCACTGGGATATTTTCTATTTTAGAGATCATGATGATACTTCTATTAGTTATATGAATCTAGAGGTTGCATGGATATCTTCTTTTAATTATGCATATGTTGAGATATTACCTTAGAATAGTTATCTAGTAAAGTCGTCAATATATTTTTTAAAATAAACATTGGAATATATAGGAATTTCTTAAATTTATCCTCTACATTATTTAAAAGCCACATTGTCATATTTCTCACAGCTGTTTTTGTGAGTTATTAAATATTGTGTAATATAAACACCTAGAAACACATGAAAGAACATGTCAATTGTAGAAAGGTGTGTGTGATGACCATTCTGTTTTTCTATTTTTTATTTTTCTGTTCCTAATTTTAGAAATTTGTTTGGTAATGAAATTTATTTTTTCTATTTTTAGAATAAGTGTTTAATTCTGAAATAGGTTTGGAACAAAAATATAAAGCAAAAATTTTCTACTTTTTTTTTTATTTCTTGGACAAAAAATGAGAAATAAAAAAATTTCTGCCTCTCTTTAGTCAGGTTGCCCGCTCGTTGTCATCTGCCGTCCGTTGGTAGCCTGGGAGGGAAACATTTTGTATCGTTATCAGATGAATAAATTTTGACGTTATCAAACATGCACTTTTGTTTAGAAATTTGTGCTGGAAATAAAATAAAAAGTCCAATTCTTGCCGGAAATTAATTTGCTCCGATAGAAGGTCATCATTAAGGAACTTTCAAAAGTCAAATGTAAAATTAAAAGATGAATAATTGGATGGCTATTCCTCACCTAGTTTCACCGGATAAGCCATGTGCAATGCGGAGGATGGGCCGTGCGTCACCAAACCACACTTCTTTCGGAAAAGAACAGATGGTCAAAAGGGCAAGAGTTTCAGGATCTGAAAAGGGATTAAAAAAATTATCAAAACCTTTTCTTCAACGCCTGATGATGTCCATTTTTCTAACCTCGAGGAACAGCAGGAAAATTCTTAAACGACCCATGCCTCTTGCTCGGAGCGCGGATCGGTTGTCGCGTCGCGTCGCGATGTCGTGATGCCAATTTGCCAAAGCCGTGCGTACGTCGACAACCCGAAGGAGACGACGCTTTAAGCGCAGCTCGATCTCTCTCCCATCTCCATCTGTCGTAACTCTTGACGGTTCCCCTGTCTCTGTCTCTCTCTCTCTCTCGAGGTGGAACGGCGAGCGCAACCTGCTCGAATTGAGGTCACATGAAGAGGGTGACTCGTCGGCCCGCCGAATCTTCTTCTGGGTCTTCTTGATTCCGCCGTTCTTGATTCGTCGGATTGAGCCCGAGTGAGAAAGCTCCGATTTTGCGCTCATTAATCGATCGTTTCGTCAATTGGGTCTCGAGGGTTGAGATTCGATCTCGCGGGGGAAGGGTGGTGGGGGAGCGGTGGAGCTGGAGGAGGTCGTTCGGTGATGGCGATTAGGGTTTTGGGTGTGGCTCAGCTCGGTTGTTTAGTCGGTTAGGACACTGAATTCTTGAACGAGGTAGCGCGGGTTCGCGCGTCTATCTGAAGCCATGCCTTCTCTTCAGTTGCTGCAGTTGACGGAGCATGGTCGGGGTCTTCTGGCTTCCCGAAGGTAATGCCTCGCTGTCGTTTATTGAGTAAGGGCGAGAGCAAGAGCTCGCGGACTTTGATAGTCAATTACTTGTAGTTGCTTTGGATTTTGCGGCTGTGATCGGTCAATGGTGTATGGGCCAATGCCTTGAAGATAGCCTGTTTTAGTGTCTGGTTGTTTTATGGTTTCTTTTGAAAGATGTCCTCTGTGAGTTTCACCTTCTCAATCATGTGCACTCGCGCCGTTATGCTGCCTGCTTTTGAGTTAATGGTTTCTATTCTGTTCTGCTTGGTTCTCTCTGACGACTAGTGTACTCGAAGGAATGTGGTTCTGTAGTCTGTTGAAGTTAGAAAAGCGTGTTATTGAACGACTCTTGCTATGAATAATGTGTCCGTTTATTTGTGGTTTGCAATTGGTCTCGCTAGCTTTTTAGTTGCTGCCAACTACTTTCTCATGCGCAAATGGCAGTTTCCATTTGATAGTCACCCTGTTTGTAAATTGTGTTAACTCTTCCTGCAGGAAATCCCTTCTTCTTGCCACTGGCATCTTAGTTGCTGGCGGCACTGCTGCATATGCTCATTCCCGTTTTAGCAAACAGAAGTCCAATACTTTTGGTCATTTTAATGGGATTGACAATGACCAAGAGGCTGGCAGAGGTCAGGAAAGTGGAAAAAAAGCTAGTAAAAAGAAAGGTGGATTGAAGTCACTGCAGGTCCTTACAGCCATTCTACTATCTAAGATGGGCCAGATGGGTGCAAGGGACCTTTTGGCTCTAATTGGTATAGTGGTGAGCTAATTCTTTAACCAGAGAATATTTCCTATAAATTATTTTGTTCTTTTCATCTTTACTTTCCGAGTCTTCTTCCATATGTGTCGAATGCCGTGACATAATGGATGTGTATGTTTTAATTAAAGTGGTAGGTTGTTCATCAATGCGATTGATCTTCCAGTAAAGATGAACGTTAAACCTTCAGTACTAATCCTTAACAAGTATGAAGCATTGGCTCATTATTTCAAGATTCTGGAGTTATTATCTTCTTTGGAACATTGAAGCTCTTGCATGGGTTCTGTCTGATTTATTTTCATCTATATGTGGCTTAGAAAATAACTTGTTTTGGCTTTGTTTTCATTAGGGAAAGTATGCTTTTTAATCCCCATTGCTAGCAAGGTCTAAAATCGCGCTGTATTATAACACTCTACCTTTAAATTATAGAATGGTATAGAGTATTTAAGACTTGTTTTCTAGAATTCTTTTTTTTTTCCCTAGTCGGTTGTTAATGTTATGTTGTTCTTCTTTTGGATTTCCTTCTTGCTGATTGTTTGTTTTGAGATATGACCCTAAGGCTAAGCTATCGTATCCTTTTTTATACCTTGATTGTCTCTTGACTAAACCATTTGGTAATATTACTCAAAACTGGGTTAGTTTTTACCATAGGGCAGGCACCTTCCCACCCACAGCAGTGATAGCAATGACAGAACAACAACAAAAAACAAAAGAAGAAGGCAGATGACTGTCAATTAGAGAATTCTGTTATGATGATATGCTATGGATTTCTTTGAGTTGCAGTTGGAACATGGAATTTCTCAATTGGCTATTTTATTAGTTGCTTTCTGTGCCTGAGGGTATAGTTAACATATCCATTTGTGGCATACATGTCAAGTGTCAAACATTTAGTTTAATTGTAGTAGATATCCTCCATGGGAAGCAATAGCTCTTAGGAGAGGAAGTATAGCAAATGCGTTCTGGGGGTTACTTATAGGAAATTAAACTTGGGGACTGGTGTGTTCTTGCGGGCTTGGAATTACCAGGTAGAGATTGGATTTGCAAAGGAGTTAGAATGAAGGATTTGAGTTTTGGTCATAGTTAGTGCGGAGGTATAGCAAATGTGTCCTGGGGGTTGTGGATGTGGACCAATGAAGTCAAAGAAACTGAAAGTATTAAGCTGTAAAACACAAAAGAAGGCTGAAAATGGTTAAGATGATGCGTCTACAGGTGTTGAAATCAGTTCTTACTGCAGTAGTGGCTTGTAGCAGTAGTGACAGCTTCCCATGCTATAACATAATGCTTGCTGTGGCAGGCTGCGGATTCTATTTTATGTGGTGCTTGTAATTATTGAGAGGTTGTGGACTGGATAATTCTTTGCTAGGAAGGGTGGAAGTTAATGGCTTGGAGAGTGATATAGAAGAACAGCAATGATCCTCTATTCGGAAATAGGCTAATAAAGCAGAAGAGAGACTTACAAAATTTTCTATATATTTTGATGTGTGTAATAAAAAGTACATCAGCCTAATTTATTGGCAAGAGAAATTGATACTGAACTTCTGAAGGAGATTATGAATGTGATGAAAAGCAAATGCAATTAAAATTGGTGTTTGCAGAAAAATTGATTGATAGAAGCCTTAAGGAGGATGTTGCATCTTCTGGTTGTATGTGACAGCCTTTGCAATGTTTTGCTGAATTATTACCGGAAGCTCCTGACTCAATAGTTTGTCGATGATTTTTTTTAGGAAAATTTCAATTGTTGTGGACTGGTATTTGTTATTAATGACCATTTAGAAAATTTAAGTATAATCAACGTGGTAGATGTTTGGCCCATTAATATAATTGGATGGGAATTTCACTTCATAGCCAGAATTGGCATTATGACCGTAGTAATTGAGAAGTATTGATGTTACAAGTGGTGTGAACGGGGCGAGGAAACTCTATGTAGGTCTTATGGTTAGGCATGGTTGGTTTTGTAAGCCATGTCAATCAGGTAAGAATGAAGATCATGCTTGTCTGTTCCTGTCCTTGCTCCTTCCATGCCCTGGCCTGTCTAATTGCTAAAAGACCTTATCGTCAGTTACTCTATGCCGCAATTTGTATAAATTTTTATATCTAAGTGTGCATGTTTTCCGGAGCTTTACATCTGCATCACCAGTAGTTAGTTACCTTCTTATGCATGGCTTTATTTGGTACTTAAATTTTAATGAATAGGAAGACTGCCAACTTGGGATGGGATGCTAACTCTATTTTCTTTTTCAGGTATTTCGGACGGCTTTGAGCAATAGATTAGCAAAAGTGCAAGGTTTTTTGTTTCGTGCTGCTTTTCTTCGGCGCGTTCCACTATTCTTCCGGCTGATTTCAGAAAATATCCTATTATGCTTTCTTCATTCCACGATACACTCTACTTCAAAGTACATAACAGGGACACTCAGTCTGCGTTTTAGGAAGATATTGACGAAATTGATCCACACCCATTACTTCGAGGTGTGTCTTGTTGTTGGATCTTCAAGCTGAAGTTTAGGACAATTCTCCTTCTTTATTCTTTAATCTTTAATTTAGTGTGGATTATGTCAAACCAAGCATTCAGTGGCACTTGTTTGTTTTCCATGTCTCTTACTCTCTACAAACACTATGTCGTGCCTTTAATTTGCGCGGAACTTTTATTATTGTAACAAGCTGCTTAAAGCAATATGTCACAAGTTAAAAAAAATGAAGTTTTGTTTTTCAAGTATCAGTATGTAGTCCTGTCACGAGGGTCAAGTTGTAATTATTCGATTAGCTAGTGATCACACCATATATTCTGCCTGCTTTGTTCCCTGCAGTTGCTTAATTCTCTATATGGTTACAGAATATGGCATACTACAAAATTTCCCATGTTGATGGGCGCATATCTAATCCAGAGCAACGGATCGCAAGTGATGTACCAAGGTTCTGTTCAGAATTGAGCGATCTTGTGCAGGATGATTTGACAGCTGTAGCGGATGGCCTGCTTTATACCTGGCGCCTATGTTCTTATGCTAGCCCAAAATACGTTTTTTGGATTTTGGTAGTCCTCTCTCCTCATTAACGTTGATTAGCAGATGGTTTAGATTCAAAGGTCAGTTATCTCAATTCGAGCACTTGATTTTATTTTGCAGGCATATGTAATGGGGGCAGGGGCCATGATCAGAAATTTCTCTCCTGCTTTTGGGAAACTAATGTCCATAGAGCAACAACTGGAAGGAGAATATCGGCAGGTCCATTCTCGGTTGAGGACCCATGCAGAAAGTATAGCATTTTATGGCGGAGAAAAGAGAGAAGCATCTCATATTCAGCAGAAGTTTCAAAATCTGGTGAAGCACATGAGAGTTGTCCTTCATGACCATTGGTGGTTTGGAATGATCCAAGACTTCTTGTTGAAATATCTAGGTGCTACAGTTGCTGTTATCTTGATTATCGAACCTTTCTTTGCTGGTGACCTTAGACCCGATACTTCAACTCTGGGACGTGCTGAAATGTTGAGCAATTTGAGATACCATACCAGTGTCATCATATCCTTGTTTCAATCTCTTGGTACACTGTCTATAAGTTCAAGACGGCTCAATCGTCTCAGGTATTGCTTGATTAACCATCACCACTGTAGCAATTCTTTGTGCTTTTTCTTTAACCAATTCCCAAACATCTGGTTTAGCTATTCTTTTCAAGCCAATATTTTCTCGTGTTTTGGGGTCTTCATGAATTTATGTTGGGAATCTTCATATGCTTGTTACATTGTTATATATTTGGTTTTGTGTGTTCGCAGGCAGTTCTTTTCTTGCTAGGCATGACTTTTCAGTTTCTTTCTGACACTGGTTTCATCTGCTCAGTGGTTATGCAGACCGCATTCATGAATTAATGGTCATATCAAGAGAGCTAAGTGGTGCCAACGAAAAATATTCTTCTCGAGGAAATGGAAACCAAATTTTCAGTGAAGCTAATTTCATAAAATTTTCTAATGTCAAGGTACTCAAAATAACTTTACTCACTACATTACGCTTTCTTTCCCTTTTCACATATTAACATTGTCTTCCAGGTTGTTACCCGACTCAAAATGTTTTGGTGGAGGATTTAACTTTA
The DNA here is from genome assembly GCF_016545825.1 of Eucalyptus grandis. Taxonomy (NCBI): domain Eukaryota; kingdom Viridiplantae; phylum Streptophyta; class Magnoliopsida; order Myrtales; family Myrtaceae; genus Eucalyptus; species Eucalyptus grandis. The sequence goes on along the minus strand of NC_052619.1, from coordinate 68,866,825 downwards.
ACGGTTGAACCAGGGTCAAATCTTTTGATTACAGGTAATGTTATTATTAACAAGGTGCCTTGGCTTTTAGCACCTCAACATCTAGTTTCCTCTGCTTGCTTGGAGTTTAGGTGACCCATGAGCAAGGGACTTACGTACCTTTATTTATTTGATTCTCTTCTTCCTCTTCTGCCTTTCTTTTTCCAGAGAGCTGGCCTCGCCTATGAAAAAGTTGTGCCTTATAGAGTAGTCCCCTTTGCATCATGAACTGTCAACGTATAGTGGACTCACAAATTCAAACTATTTGATCCTTTAGGCCCTATTTGGTAAATGGCCAATTCTTAATTAAATAGAAATTTGTTTAATTATGCCAATTAATCTTTTTATTATTGGGAACAAATTAGGGTGCGTTTGGTTGTGTTTGTTTAAAAATTATTTCGGGAAACGAGAAATAGAAAAAAGTGTTTGTTCGGGAACAATTTTGAACAAAACAATGCGTTTGGTAAACTTGTTCGGGAATAAAAATAAACAGAAACATGTTTGGTAAATTTGGATAATTTTTTCTATTTTTTTCTTATTTTTCCTTTTTTTCTTTTTTTCTTTTTCATTTTTTTTTTCTTCTTTTGGCCGGTCGCCGGCGAGGGTCGGCCTCGCCTTGATCCGGCAAGGCCGAGCTCGCCCGGCGGCGGGCGGCGCGGCTCGCCCGGGCCACCGCCGGGCGACGCCGACTCGCCCCGGCATCCGTAAGGCCGAGGCTCGCCGACCGCCGGGCGAGCTCGCCTCGCGGGATCTGGCGAGATCGAGCTCGCCCAGCGGCGGGCGAGCGCGGCCTCGCCGGATCTGGGCGAGATCGAGCTCGCCCGGCGGCGGGAGGCGCGGCCTCGCCGGGCCACCGCCAGGGCGAGGCCGAGGCTCGCCCGGCCGGGCGAGGCCGAGGCTTGCCGGGCTGGCCGGGCGAGGTCGGCCTCGTCGGATCCAGGTGAGCTCGAGCTCGCCCGGCTACGGCGAGCCTCGGCCTCGCCGGGCCGGCGAGCCTCGCCATGGCCGGGCGAGGCCGCCGTCCCTCGTTGGCCGTTCGCCGGCCATGGCCGAGGCCGGCGACCAGCCAAAAGAAAAAGAACAAGAAAATAAGAGAAAAAAAAAAAAAAAAAGTGTTTCTCAAAAAGTGTTTCAAAACAAGAAACACAAAATTTGTGTTTCTTGTTTCGTTTCTTTTTGTTTTTGGGAACAAAAGAACAAAAAAAAACAGAAAAAATGTTTAAAAAAAAAAAAGAAACACAAACAAACGGGGCCTTAGTGACTGGGGAATAGATTTGGAACAGAATTAATAAGTAGAAAAAAGTTACTTTTTTGTTCCCAAGAATAATTCTAGAAATGAGCCATTTTTTTTTTCTTTCCTTTTCTAGTTTTTCTTTTCTTCTTCTTCCTTCTCTAGCCGGTCACTAGGTTCAGTGACCAGCCAAAGTTAAGGTTTGGTGACCTTGTGGGCCCTTAGCGAGGCTTGACCTTGCCCGACCATGGTGAGGCCGACCTCACGGGGCTAGCGAGGCTCTCTTGAGGCCGTGAGTTTGCCGGCTCTTAGCTCTAGCTGGCCGTTGGCCATCATCAGAGGCCTAGTGACTGGCTAGAGGAGGAAGAAGAAGAGAAGGAAAAAGAAAGAAAAAAAAGGAAAAATCTAAAAAATTTATTAAAAAATTACAAGAAATTCTAGGTTATAAAATTTTTTTAGAGTTGTATCAAATGCATTTTGTTCTTGTTCTATTTCGGGAATAGACATTTTGTGCAGTCACCAAACGCGTTCGAATGCTCAGAAACTCGTCCAGGGAATAGAATTAGAAAGAATTAGAAAGAATTACTGAGCAGAAATTGTTTTTAGGGGTAGAATGGTTACCAAACGCACCCTTATATTAACGCGTTAACTATAACAGTAGGCTAGTCCCAGTTGGGAAAACTTGATTGAAATTGGAAAAAATCGTGCTTGTTTTTTGTCAAGCTAGGAGGAAACCCATGCCTGTGTAAATCTTCTACTTGTGCCTATTTTGCTGTTCCTGTACTAGGCGAAATTGAGGAAGGCACAGAAAGGATGTTTGCTTTTAGATAACTTTATGGTAGCTTGTAACGGTGTAAATACAAAGATTAACAGTAGAATTTTCATTAGCACCTCTGACATGATTTCTCCACATTCAAGTCTTTTTTTTTTGTTTTGGGGGTGGGGGACAAAAGGAATATTTGCCATAATGTAAAGATTTGCATTGCAGAATCTTCATATGTTCTTGCTTTAAGCAATCAATAGATAATGGTTGTCTCCAGAAGCAGATCCATTGCACAGACATAATGTTAAAAATGAAATTGCTTCTGCATTCTTTTGACCTCTGCTGTTTGGACAATCTAATGCGTGTGCTAGGGTTTTGAATTTCCAGGACAGTGATATGTGAGGTTAGCATTCTAAAATGAGATTTTCACCTTTGCTGGTCATAAGTTAATTTAAGTTTGGTCTAGATGTAGCTTTTAAGTTCCAACTCGCCATCTATTTGAGTTATTGGATTAGATTACTTGTATTACCTATGTCAAGATCTGTTGAATCAATGGTAGTGCACCTATTTTAGTGATGACTTCACTCAATTTTCTCCCAAGCAGTGCAATACCTGCATTTCTAACATAAACTACATCATTACCTCCATTATAGGACCAAATGGCAGTGGGAAAAGTTCGCTTTTTCGAGTTCTAGGAGGCCTGTGGCCACTTGTATCCGGCCATATTGCAAAACCTGGCGTTGGTTCTGACCTTAATAAGGAGATATTCTACGTGCCGCAACGACCGTACACCGCTTTTGGCACACTTCGTGACCAGCTGATTTATCCTCTTACGGAAGATCCGGAAGTTAAAAAACTCACACGACCTGCAATGGTGGAGCTGCTGAAAAATGTAGATGCTTCCACTTGTCCTTCATGTGTGTTTTGCTATAAGTATAATAAATCAATATATCTAACGATGGATGGATCTGTAATGTACCCTTGACACTAGTCTCCATGGGCTTTTTCTCTTATCTTGTAGGTTGATCTGGAGTATTTGTTGGACCGTTATCCACCAGAGAAAGAGATAAATTGGGGTGATGAATTATCTTTGGGGAGCAGCAGAGATTAGGGATGGCTAGGCTATTCTACCACAAGCCTAAGTTTGCAATTCTTGATGAGTGCACAAGTGCTGTGACAACCGATATGGAGGAACGGTTTGTGCTAAAGTTCTGGCTATGGGAACATCATGCATAACCATTTCACATAGGCCTGCATTGGTTGCGTTTCATGATGTGGTTTTGTCCCTGGATGGTGAAGGGGGCTGGAGCGTGCACTACAAGAGGTTGGTGTGTTTAGATAATGCTGTAATTTTCTTGATTCTTTGGATCACAGGGAGCTGTTCTGTTGTACTGAACATAAAAGATGCAGGGATGATTCTCCTGTCCTCCCTGAAGCTGGAAGCAATAGGATTATGTCTTCTGAGACAGAACGCCAGAATGATGCAATGGCCGTCCAGCGAGCATTTGCTACCAACGCAAAGGCATGAACATCGAAGCGTTGTTAGTTGTTTCTTAAATAATTTCTAAGCTTAGTTAAGAACTAACATCCCATGGTTGCAACTTGTCTTAGGACTCTGCATTTTCAAAAACAAAGGCACAGTCATATGTATCAGAGGTGATTGCAAGATCTCCTTCTACTGACAATCTTAGTTCATTGCCTCTTGTCCCACAACTTAAGAGCTCACCGAGGATATTGCCATTGAGAGTAGCTGCCTTATTCAAAGTATTGGTAAGTATCCTTCCCAGTGCTCATTATCTATCCTTGTTGTGCATGTTAACTGTTGCTATGAAATGTCTGTCTTGCTTTGCAAGACATGGTCTTCCTGAGGAGTATGACTGGATGAGACGGCTTAAATATGCCAGTGTTATGTTCTCATGCATAATCACATGCCCCTGAAAGGCTATCTCTTTTAATTGTGTTTTCTAGATAAGTCCCAAAAGTTTGTTTTAATGCTAGGTTGATGAAATGGTACACATTCTTTATCTAGGTTGCTACTCCCTGTATTTCTGTCACTAGACCTGCATTTTGTGGGTTTCTTTTTATGTTATCAACCAATTCATAACGTGAGTTGCTGAATTTCTTCCTGTTCTTCAGGTACCAACAGTGTTTGATAAACAAGGTGCACAACTTCTTGCGGTCGCTGTTCTTGTATTATCAAGAACATGGGTATCAGATCGTATTGCCTCGTTGAACGGTATCTTTTCTCCATGTCTCAATTGATTTATTTTTTCTAATGAGATGAGTTTTTAAAAATAGCTGTTCAACAACTCTTATCAGGAACCACTGTGAAGTATGTCCTAGAGCAGGACAAGGCATCTTTCACTCGGCTTATTGGTGTTAGTGTCCTGCAAAGTGCTGCATCTTCCTTCATTGCACCTTCTTTGAGGTACTTTCATTGAGATTCGTGTCTGTCGCCGATTTCTTCTAAAAGAGTCAAATGTCATTTGTACAGTCCACACTAGCCATTTCGGCCTGATCCTATGTTCTGCAGTATATGGCTCAAACTGATATGTGAGATTGGAAGTAGGGACATTTGGTATAAATTAATTGTTTTTCATGTTAGAAAAAATGATTTATGTGAGGAAGTCAATTGAACAAACATCAGAATATGTAAGTTGCAGTATCATGAACAGGCGGCCCCATGTGTACTTCTACGGCTACTCTAACAGTATTTAGATACTTCTTTTGCATGCTAGCGGAATGCCTTTAGCTTCATTGTTTATTTAGAAATTCATCCTGTTTTGAAGCTTTGCCAATTAAGTATTATATTATGTATGAGCGTGAGCTGGCTTCATTTCAGGCATCTGACAGCAAGGCTAGCCCTTGGGTGGAGGATACGCCTGACACAGCATCTACTGAAGAATTATCTTAGAAACAATGCGTTCTACAAGGTACCATGTCATGCAAAACTGGCTGTGTGGTTCCCTGTATTCATTGTATGAATCGGTTCATTTCTTGTGTTTTAGCATTAATTTATTCAATAAATAAAGAAAAGCTCCTCTTTGATTTTATTGTGAGCATCTTCCCAATGTAGACAACTGCCTAAGACTTTGTTTGGGGAAGAGAGGAGGGAAAGAAAATGAAGGTTTTTTTTTTTTTTTGGGGGGGGGCTTTCCCTCTGATCTCTCTCACAAACCAAACAAAGCCTAAAGGTGGCAATTTGTCTCTTAGACATTAAAATTTTGAGTTAGTTGTCCAGGATACTAACTGAAGCTTTTATTTCATGTTTCTTTTTCAGGTTTTCAACATGTCAAGCAGAAACATAGATGCTGACCAGAGGATAACTACTGATCTTGAAAAGTTAACAACTGATTTGTCAGGATTAGTCACTGGAATGGTAAAGCCATCTGTTGACATTCTCTGGTGAGTTTGTCTCTGTAATATCAATTTCACAATGATCCATAGATTTTGTCAATCTAGCCTCATTATGCAGGCATAGATCCTCTTTGGTTATTCACTGATTTCACAGGAACATTTCTTGATGCTGCATTAAATAAGGTTCACCTGGCGAATGAAGCTTTTGACGGGTCGGAGGGGTGTTGCCATATTGTATGCTTACATGTTACTAGGTTTGGGTTTCTTAAGGACTGTGACTCCTGACTTTGGCGACCTGACTAGTCAACAACAACAGCTAGAAGGAACCTTTAGGTAATAGAGTTTCGATTCCTCAGCATATTTGGCTCTAATTTACCTAATTTTAGCATTGATGTAATTTGCGGTCATGAATGAACTAGGTTCATGCATGAAAGGCTGCGCACACATGCTGAATCTGTAGCTTTCTTTGGTGGTGGTGCCCGAGAAAAAGCTGTAAGCTTATTCCCATTTCTTTTCCCATGCTATCAGTCTGAATGCTGTATGGTTGAAATTGGAAGTGTGTCACAGTGGAATTGCTTGTGTAGATGGATATACATGAATAGCTCCTTGTTGCCTGCCTGTTTTTGCCTTCATCTTCGGTACTTTCGATTCTAGACTGATGAGTTATATGGGACCTAAATCAGTTTTCATGCAAGATTCTAGCTCTGGAAGTTCACATTATTTGCTCTTGATGATGCTTCATTGGATCTTTTCTCTTTTTATTTTTCCCCAACTTTTCTCCTGTTCTCAGAATAGATGTTAGGGTATTGCTGCCAAGCGTACACTTGACCATCTCTTCTCTCATTTGCATTGGTCACTCAGTTCTTTTCTACCTGGGAAAAGGAAAATAGTTTAGTCTACCTAATGGGTATATAATTAACAAAGATAGAAGCCAACACCTCAGCCTGTCATATGAGTCCATCATGTGTTCCAACATCCATTTTGCAATTGCCAGGCAACAATGGCTGCTCTTTAAATCCTTAATGCAAATGCTTGATACTTGTCAATTATCACCTGATTTTGGGCATTGAGACCCTGGCTGCTATCTTCATTGGGAGATATTATTAGAGCTTTAATATTTGGGAAGTGTTTTTGTTTAGTTAGCAATTCTCTCAATGGAGTGAACAAACTTAAGAGACTCAAATTCCTGTTTATCTATTTTCTAGGGTATGCGCATGCAACTTCTACACTATGTATGGTCAAATTTTAATGAGGTGGATAGATGATTCAAGCATCATGCGTATAAATTCATGGATGCATATATGTATGTAAATTGTTTTCCATGCATCGTATCAAGATACCCCATGTCCTCAATCATTCTACTTACATGTTGAAATATCAAGCAGATGGTTGAGTCAAGATTTCATGAGCTTCTACATCACTCTGAATTGTTGTTGAAGAAAAAATGGCTTTTTGGCATCCTGGATGATTTTATCACCAAGCAACTACCCCATAATGTTACATGGGGTCTGAGCTTGTTGTATGCTATAGAACACAAGGGAGACAGGGCCTTGATTTCTACTCAAGGTGACTTTACTATTTAATCAAGACTCTGTTTCATTGAGAGTACTCTCTTTGTTCCTTCATAATTTGTTTGTATACGAGCAGGTGAGCTGGCACATGCTTTGCGGTTCTTAGCATCTGTAGTGTCTCAGAGCTTTTTAGCATTTGGCGATATTCTCGAGTTGCACAGAAAATTCCTTGAGCTCTCCGGTGGTATTAATCGGATTTTTGAGCTTGAAGAGCTTCTAGATGCTGCTGCTCAGTCTGGTACATCTTTCTCTGGAAATGCATTGATGACTAAATATTTTCTTTGTCCATGCTCTTTGGCACAAATGTGCTTCAGTATGATATTTAGTCTTAGTCAGCAGGTTTGGCATGAATATGCTTGACTGTGCTTCTTTTTCTCTTAGTATTTTCCCTCTACTTTCAGACTAACATACTTCTGCTCCGTGTCAATGCTACCTGAACATATTTAGTGGTGTGCGAAGTAGTGTACTCTGTGTATTTTGTACTTAGGAGTCCAAATGTTTTGCTTACTACTGATGAAGTTGATGTTCAATCAGGGGTATCTGCATCTGATGCCATATTGCCATCAAAAAGCAGCAATCTTCATTCTGAAGACAACATTTCATTCTATAAAGTGGACATCATAACCCCAGCACAGAAATTGCTTGCCAGGAAGCTTACGTGTGATATTGTACCTGGAAAGAGCTTACTTGTTACTGGTTAGAGATTTTTCTTTTGGTTTCTTTGATAGTATGCTATACTGGAAATTGTACATTTACCAAATTCGGAGTTTTTAGGTCCCAACGGTAGCGGCAAGAGTTCTGTTTTTAGAGCTCTGCGAGGTCTTTGGCCCATCGTAAGTGGAAGACTCACAAAACCATCCCAATCAAATAACGAAACTAGATCAGGTTGTGGGATTTTCTATGTTCCCCAACGGCCATATACATGCTTAGGAACTCTGAGGGATCAAATTATATATCCACTTTCACACGAGGAAGCAGAGCTCAGAATAGCACAGTTTAATGGGAGAGGTAATTTATTTGTTTATTAGATGTAATCTTTGTTATTTTCTTTGTTTTTATCAAGAACTGGAAGAGAGAGCTCATTAATGAGATATGGAGGGAGATTAGAAAAGGGCTTTGTAGCTCTTCCTTCTTTTGTGTGGCTGATTAAGTGCTGTTAATGTGGATTGCAATGTGATTTCAGATCAGAGATCAGGTGACTCGACCCACCTAGACATGCACCTGAAAACTATTCTTGAGAACGTCAGATTAAATTACCTTCTGGAGAGGGAGGGAGGTAGTTGGGATGCTAACAAAAATTGGGAAGATGTCCTTTCTCTGGGAGAACAACAGAGATTGGGCATGGTGAGTGAATTTCCATTTCACATTTCGTGTCAATAATTCTGCTGCCTAATCTACTTCTAACATTCTTACATTTTCCCCCCTGTAGGCACGATTATTCTTCCACAAGCCCCTGTTTGGCATTCTCGACGAGTGCACTAAGTATGTCAAATGTTCAAACATTTGTTTTTTTTCTCATAACACTTACATGATGTCTCATTGTGTTTTGTCTTACTTCCCCTTTCACCTTCTTTTGACAACAGTGCCACGAGTGTTGATGTCGAGGAACACTTGTATAGGCTTGCGGCTGATATGGGTATAACTGTTGTCACTTCCTCGCAAGTAAGTAGAACGTGTATTTCATTGCTTTTTGGCTCTCTTAGGAATGATTGTTACTGATGGGGGGAGGAGGGGTGTTGTCAGTTTTAGTGGGACTATAATGTGATGTTAGATGTGTCCCAATGCTTCTGATAGTGAAAGCTTGAGTTCCTTTTCTGCTTGTTGAAGTTACTAATGGACTCATGTCTTTTCTTTTTCCAGCGTCCTGCTCTTATTCCATTCCATTCGTTGGAATTGCGGCTTATCGATGGTGAGGGTAACTGGGAACTTCGTTTAATCAAGCCATGATTTATTTAAGGCGGCATGTGCTGTTCGAGGAGGTGTCCCTGCGTCCTTAAAAGTATTAAGGACCAGGGTCTGTCCTTGGAGGACTAGCATAGTTTTGATGCATACTCGCATTAGCTCGTCGCACGTATCACGCTGGATGGGAAAGTTGCTAGTAGCCTTGGCTTGAATGGATGGAGGTGGTATACGTATCTCAAATAAGACGAGTCAAAAACCTACTATGTACAGTATTTCTTTTTCCTTCTCTAACATTATCGTAGCCATGGTTCATTTAGCTTAGTCCCTGTCCATTCAAAATCAGTTTCCTGATTGATGTTAGATGAACTCATTATTATATTTAAATTAGCCCCAATAAATAAGCTGTAAGCTGGCAGGGGAAATCCTTAATTCCCCTATTCTATATGCCTGTGTAGCTATCGAGATGATGTCTTTTTATTTATTTATTTATTTATTCCGGTCACTCGTTTCGGGATCGGCCGCGGTCAAGATTGAACGAGAAAATCCCTACTTGAGCTTTCAATGAATGTGATTATACGTAGTCTTTGCCGGATGAGTGATTGTCTTGCTAGAGAGAGAGAGTTCAATTTAAAGTTCTCTTGCTAAACCTATGTATTTCGCAGAAAGATTTTGAAAGTATTGACGTCTAATTGTATTTCCAAAATTACCAACTTTTTTGATAATCTACTAACATTTATTTGTGTAATTTTACACGCAATTATCAACGCTTTTGAAAATTCGTTAATAGTTCACGATGTAGTCAATTTTTTATTTGCGGAGATCTAGATGTCCATTGTTATTTCAAAATTGCCAGCTGCATTCACCGGGTTTAATATCCAACTTTTGAATAAATATCAACATCCTTTCCAATGAGTCACCGATTTTCACCTGTGGAGTTCAAATTACGGATTGTAATGTGAAAATATCAATCCTTAATTCACTACATGCTATTCTAATTATTTTAATCACTTCAAAATTGCCATCCGTTGTAATAATTCAACAATTTTTATAGAGAAAGCTTTAGATAAGGGCTTGAAGTGTCTAGAAATGCTTGAAGTGGTTTTGCCTTTTTTCAAATAAGAACAATACTAGGCTGATGGCATCATTATTTTAAATGAATAATGGTGCCTTTTCAACCACATATGACCACTGGCTAGCAAATTTACAAAGAATCTTGAAAAAATTTTGGACAATATTTTTATTTCAAATAGACAATGAAATTAACAAAAAGGAATTATACTTGATGCTTGTGAACATTTTTTAATAGATTTGTATAACTATTTAAATGCACAACTCAATTGTTTCATAGTATACTTGTGACCTAAGAAGCATTGACATTCGTGTTGAACACTCCGACATTTTCCGACACTTGCCAACACGTGTCAAAAATCTGATACTTTGTCAACTCTCTCGATATTCTTTGACACATGAGTCGGGAATTCTAACATATGAGTTCAAAATTTTGACATGTGATTCCGATACGTACTTATCATGTCATGTGTTGCGTGCCTGTATTTATACTACTTAGTTTACGACAATATTTTCACATATTGTTACCACTATCTTGGTGGCTGCGATGATTTGGGTTCTCTTCCCCTCACGAAGGAGAGGAGTTTGAATCCCCTCATGGTCGTTTGAGGTCTTAAGTAGGACGCCGGGGGTTGTGGATCCTCCTACTTACGTATCCCTCTAGGTTTACTTGTCGACTACCGGCTATATGGGGTTCCTAGGTCACCAATATATATATATATAGACACACACACACACACATATTATTGATATAAAGAAAGTCATGTTAGTAACCCACATGTCTATTTCATTAATTTAATGAGATAGTGGAGCATTATCAAATAAGTGAAAATTTTGTACACTACAATGAGTCTTGTTGTGGCATTTGTTGAACTAAGACACAATATATACTAATCTAGTTAAGATACGTTTTTTTTTTTAAATTTGGCTAGGACAATGAAAAAGTTGGGCTATACAAAATATTAAAAAGGGAAGTGGGGCAAAAAGTTCAATCAAACAAATTTAGTATACTATAAATTTTGGTTATTGCATTCATTTTATTAAATGAAAAATATATATTTTTTCACGACTGCAAGTGTGAAAAATGTTATACATAGTGATGTTGTCAATCGAAATCCTAAATTTATTTGTCTTATAACAAAAATGTTTGAACTAGTCTTTTTTACATGGAATTTAAAATATTTCATGTTGATAATGCTTTCAATAAAGCTCTTTTCAATTCTCCTAGATTTTTCTATTTTCTATTTTATCTAGTCTATTTTTTTAATCTAAAGGATCCCACTTGATTCATAGATTTCTCAAGGAAATCGGACAAGTAAGTTGTCCGCCGTCACCCCTGCATTATTCTTTAGATAAAGTTGTAGTCTCGCTGGCTCATCGGTTGACAAAATATTATGGTGAATTAAGGATATTTTGTCCGAAGGCAATCTTAATCTAAAATTAATATTTTTTTAAAATAGGCAAAAATACAAGCAAGAGGATAGGTGACCATCGCTCAAATCTGCTACCCTCTCTCATTTTTGCCAAGGGCCGGGCCTCGCCTTTGGTTGACAAGGGTTGCCGGCTCTTGCCTAAGCTCTAATAACCCTACTTCGACCATCACTGTTGCCCCCACTGGCAATGGGGCGGCAGCCACAAATGGGTGTGCTTTTGTTTTTGTTTTATTTTATTTTATTTTATTTATGAAAAGAAAAAACCAAAAAAATAAAGAAAAAGGAAAAAATTTAAAAGACAAAATTGTACTTCACCAGCTAATGATTTTAGGCCTTTCTTTAATACTGATATGACCATATCAGGTTTTTATTTGAAACAAATTTTATTTTGATCCCTTATTTAAAAAAAATAAGAGTATTTTGAGCTGTTATTTAGAATTTTTCCATTTTTATATGTGCAACTTACGGGCGTGTTAAACATGCTAACTCTTATCCAACTTCATTTATCAACTTTTGTTTGATTGTTTCAAAAGTACCTACTGCCCCGACAAATGGGTTAAAAGTCAACAACTATCGCTATAAATTATCAACACATTTTGAATACCGTTGACCATTCTTATAATTTACAAGAAAATTATTCAAAAAATTTTATACCTATTACACTTTTGTCAATTTTGTTAACTGAGTTTTGAACTTTTTTTTATATTTTGTTATGGAGTTTATCCAGTTAATTTTGATCGAAAATTACTAACATGGACGCCCACTATCTTCTATGTCGTATTTGAATTTTTTATTATTTTTATTTTTCCATTTTTTTCCATTTTTTTTCTTTACCAGCCACTGTTAGGCCTTGTCGATAATGGGCAGAGATCATCAGCCTCAAGTGGTCGCCCTTGCTAGCCTAAAGCAACGGATGCTTGGGCCTAGGCTAACAATGGGCTGGCAAGGGAGAGGGTTTCCCACGCTCGCTTAGGCCGGGGTGACCCTCGTTAGCCTAGGCCTGGGCATCCCTTGCCCAAGGGTGGTTGGTGCTTGCCCAATGGTGGCTGATGGAGGAAAAAGGGAAAAAGAAAGAAAGAAAAAAGAGGAACTAATAAAGAAATTTGAAAAAAATTAAAATATTATTAAAAAATATTCATGTCAACTTTACTTGTGTGACTAAAGATAATTGATACCTACACCAGCGATTTTTATTTTTTATCGAAATTGATTTGATGGATTCAATTAGTAAAACGTAAAAATATTTAAAACTCAACTGACAAAATTGAAAGACTTAAAACTAACTTGATAAAAGTGCAATAGATTAAGGATTTTTTGCACAATTTTCTTTTCATTTACCAACAAATTTTTTTTTGGTGAATTTAAGTTGCCAATTCTTATATGAAATCGGCAGCTCTTATTTGAGTTAGTAACCATTAAGTATTTGATGGCTTACAAATTACCATTTACCAATTGTTTCTATGATGATGTACCAAAAGGGATAAAGTGCAATCTAAGATCTAAAACTTCTAACGAAAACACAATTAATATGCGATGGCTAAAAAGTGCAATCTGGTATATCCGTTAGCTCTGTCTAATTTGAGCAACGGAAGCCACTATCTCGGCTTTTTAAAAATATTTTCGAGGCCATGTGGGCACTAATTTGTTGCCACGTACATGTCACGTGAAAAAAATCAAAATTAAAACAAGAACAAAATAAAAATAACAAAAAGGAAAAGGATAGAGACGCCTACCCCACTTAGCGCCAAACAGCATCACACGGCCTTGAAAGATATTTAAAATTATCATATTCAGTCGCTCAAATAGGATGAAGTTAACAGGGTACTTGACTGCACTCTTCGGTTAAGTTTTGAGATGTGAGTGTACAAATTGAAAATTTTAGAATGTGATGGTACTTTTATTGGAAGTTTTAGGACTAAGCTACTACTTTTAATACAAAAATTACCAAATCTTATCCAAGTCTGACTAACAAAGTTTATTTGATTGTTTCAAAAGTACCAACTGCTTCAATAATTACAAAAAATATTTGGGAGTTTACCAATTGGTTAAAGATACCAACTCTTAAAATAGATAATCAACTCTTTCAAAATTTATCAACATTTATATGAAATCGTTTTCAACTTTTGTATGAAATTATTGGCTTTACTCTAATCAATTACAAGCATTTATTTGATTGTTTTGTAGTTATGATTTTTTCTTATAATCTACCACCATATGAAGCCGTTTCTGGCTCTTACATGAAATTATCAACTTTTATCTAGTAAGTTTGACATATTGGTAAATGAGTGGAGTGACACAACTAACAAAACGAACCCACTCAATATTTTCTCAGACGGAGAAATGTGGAACTTGCAAGAAGAGAAAAGGAAAAACCAATAACAAGGGAGAAATATTTGATCCAATCATGCAAGGCAAAGGGGCAAAATGGCAAAAACACTATTTTGGGGAGTGTAAAGCCCAAACTAGAGTGAAAATAGCACGATCCTTTTTATTTAGAATGATTTGTTATCATTGCTTCTAGTTGAAATATTCCCACTTGGTAGGCCCACCGAAGGAAATAAAGATTACAGCAAAACTTGGGGCTTTGCCAGCAACTTTATTGGCATCCTCTCATTTTCCATTAAGAAGCACTAAAAATTGGCCTTTCTTACCATGCTGAGAAATGCAGAGAGATTCGTCTCGAAAGGCTAATCTTTCAAGATCGAGTGAATTGCAAGGTCAAAGAAGTTACAGCCTAACATGGATGCATCTTTATTCATTTTCCTAGATGCTGGTCGTCTCTTTCGTCATAAAATAATGAAGTGAGAGAAACAGAGATTCTTAGTTTGGTGAGGAAATATTGGTATTTGCTTTTTCAAGTCTGGAGACAGCAACAATGAAGAAAACGTTATTGAAGGTTCTCAGCTGGTTCGTGGTTATCTTAGTAATCCTTATATCTGACCATGGTATGTCTTTACTATGACGGCTTAACGAATCTAACATGCCTGTATAATTAACTTTTCAAGAATCTTGCAATTATTGACAGGTTGACATATACATCCATAGAAACCACATGTTCCAATATATTTCTGCATGGAAATAGTTTTACGTACCATACTGTCCGTGGGATAAGTTTATGCTAACCTATGTTCATCACATTGATGACGAGATTTGCGTGGACACAATAATGTTCTTGCCTAAGCAAGTTTGGCCTTGATCCAAACTGATCAAATGACCATCGTCATTGCTTTTTACATTGTCAAAGGGACATAATTGAATAATTGATCGCTCTGTTAACTAATAATCTCAAGTTCCATGATATCATTCTGCTTTTTGACAGGGTTCCTCACCTTCAAAATCCGTCTCATCGCTACAATCAGTTGTTTAAGTGATTCTCAAGTTAACATCATTTAGTTATATGACTCCATTTCTGCATCTTGCTTTGTGTGCCTTTTGGTGATTGTTTTAATTCATGTTGTTAGCAATTCGATCTAATTTGATCAGATGAAAGTTAACCATGTGAGGTTTTCATAACAGATGGTCAAATTGTGTGCTGTAGATACTATAAATCATTGTGCAATTTCTTTCTGTTGTTTTGCTTCTACAAAGACTAGGACTCATCAATTATGTACTCCCATTCCCATCCTGGTTTGGTGGGTGCAGCCTTCAACATTCTGAAAGGTGTTCGAAGAAAGACATGACAATAAACCAAGTCTTATTAGTCAGGAAACCTTCGGGGATTCCCATTTTGTTGGTTGGATATGAACGAATGCTTGTCGGCGTGCACCATCGCGAACGTCTGCTTCCACTGTGGCGAATTCAGCTCCGACAATCTGATAAGACCAAAAATCTTCAAGTGGCTGGACTATGACGACGGCTTGGTGAATAACGGGACAGCCCTCACCCCCGGTCAGGTCCCCTCGTTCAAGTACTTCACCACCCGCATGTACCCTCTCTCCGTTTCAAATCTCGACATCTCTTGCTCCACCTGATGAACTTTTAATATAAGACTATCAGTTTTTAGTTGTCTCGGTGTATTAGACCTAATGAAGGCATCGGCGACATGAGAGATTTTAAGATTCCTTCCGTTCTTTGGAAGACCGACCGTGTTGCCCAGATTCTTCAAAAATAAAGCAGCAATTTATTGCAATTACCATTGCTATGTCGCTGTCACAAAATTTGTTCTTCTGTCATGTGTTTGAGTGTGGCTTTTGTTAACAATAGATAGCACTCAGCTACCTCTTTTTTCACATCTTCGATTCCAAGTTAAGCATATTTACGGAAGAGAAAAATATGGGATTTCTATATATTTCGATGTATTGATAAAGTGTATATGAGTTATTGGTTGATTATAAGGTAATAAGATAAATATAATATCAATTACAATCAAACAAGGATATTACATTCAGAGAACATATATACATAATCGCGAGAGATATGGAAAATCAAGTAAATATTCTAACATCGCTTACCATGGATATATGAGCTGAGTATTGAATCTCTATCAAGCGGGGGAGGAGAGCCTGTAATCAAGAAAAGAATCTTAATAATGGAAAGTGACTCTCCATAAACCCACATTCAGGGGGATTGCCATATCGTATAGTACAGCTCCAGATGCATTTGCAACATCAAACATCCAGAAAGCAAAGAAGTCCGGTGGGAGCACTTTAAGATCTTGCTTTTCGATGCATGGTGCAATTTCATTATAATCAGCAACTTTATGAGTTCTGAAGGCGGTCCAAAGAAAAGAGAACCCATGGCAAATCCTTTGGTTTGTTAAGTTCAAGTTTCCAGATCATGATCCACTTGACGCGACTGTGAATTTTGGCAACGCTGGTAGTAAGTAGCTAAGTAGAAAATAAGTAGGGTACCTTGATAATGGCATTCCCAAACTCATTTTTAGGATGATCAAGGGTTACAGTAAGCTGAGTAACTAACTCAATTAACTGTAGTCAACTATTGGAATAGTTGGTAAATTGGAAAAATTAGATAAACGTTGATATCTATAAGTAAATCAAACTAAGTTCCTTTCGAAACTTGATGAATTTGTGATGGGTTTATACATTACAAAGGGATGAGAACGATTAACCAATGTTAAAAACAATGATGGCATTAAGGTTTAAAAAACTAGATAGAGAATAAAGGTAGGATGTTCATGTTAAAACAGCTTCATTTGGGTAAAATTTAAAGATGATATTTGAGGGCGCATAGCCCCTCTACTACAGCTAGCGGCTGCCAGCCCTCCCTTGCCGATGCTCAACTAAGGGTTGACGGCTTGCGGGCAAAGCAGGGCGGGGGCGCCACCTCATTCAAGCAATCCAGTGAGTGCCTTTGACACCCCACAGTGTCAAGTGAGACACAAAATCTTTCTTCAATTATTTATTTTTCTCTAAAAAAAACTCGGAAGCATAATAAAACAATCACATTATTTGGTAACAGAAGTATAACAAGTTTAAATAATCTACATGTGCACTTTCTTTTTAATGTTCATCTTCAAAGTATTAATACAAACACCCAAAAACAAATAATGATGAATCCGCTTATCTCCAATCCGTGAACTTAGCTGAGACAATGCTATATGATAGCACCCAATTAGTCCTAAGAAGAAAGTCGGATCAACTAGCACCATTATACCCATATTAACCCAAAAACGAGCCTGTACGTTATCTAAGCCGTGTTCAACTCAAGTATTAAATTATTAATGACCTTTGGCATCATCACGTGACCACCATTGTCATGACTATGTGGACCATCGAATCCTCTCAATGGTTTTACTATCTCACCATTTATGTCAGCGTACCAAGCAATAGAGTGATGAGGGATTAACTCTTGTAGCTCTTCTTTACCCCAAACAGTGGAAGTACATTTGATATTCAATAATTTTACAAACAAATATCTAGGAGTTTACCAGTTGGTCAAAGATACCAACTCTTATAATAGATAATCAACTCTTTCAAAATTTATTAACATTTATATGGAATTGTTTTCAACTTTTATATAAAATTATTGACTTTATTCTAATCAAGTACATCATTTATTTGATTGTTCCATAACTGTGAAGTGTTTTTATAATCTACCAACATATGAGGCCATTGTTACACGGAATTATCAACTTTTATCTAGTATGTTTAACACATTAGTAAGCAACTCAATGAGTGGAGTGACATAGGGCTAACTGGCAAAACAAGTTCACTTAATATTTTCTTAGAAGGAGGAGGAACGTGGAACCCGCAAGAAAAGAAAAGGATAAAACAAATAAAAAGGGAGGAAAATTTGATCAAAGCATGCACGACAAAGGGGCAAAATCGTAAAGAAGAAGAAGAAGAAGAAGCTATTTTTGGGAGTGTAAAGATTGGGGTGTGAAAGCTTTATTTAATTAAAGGGCTTAAGGCCCTGTTCGCCCAAGCTGGGCCCAGAAAGCCCGGCCCATGGGAATACGGCCCGTGGAAAGAAGGGGGTATAAAAGGGAGAGAGAGAGAAAAACTACCGTTGGTTAATTGTACGTACGCTATTTTTCTCTCAACGCTTTCTCCCTCTCTCCCGTTTTTTCTCCAAAAGCGACAAGTGAAGCAATTGAAGGAGTTTGCCTCCTCGGATCGAACAAGGCTCGATTTCTCTTCCTCGACGGCGTCGGTGTCTAATCTGTGGCAATCGAGGTACGCTCGACCTCGTGGTGTGCTTTACGATCGGTGATACGTGTCGTTTTCTTGGGCTTCGCTTCCGCATTGATTTAGGGGTTCGATTTAGTGTCGAATCATGATTTTCGGGGATCAGTCATTCCCAACATTGGTATCAGAGCCCTGGTTCACGTTTTTCCCGATCAATTTGATGTTTTTTGTTTGAAATTTCGCGAAGAAACTCTCGACCGTACGGATTGGGACAAAAATCCCGACACCCGAGCGTTCTTCGGCTTTTTTACTGAGTTTTCGTATGTCGAAAGTGTTTTCTGATTGCATAGGAAGAAGCGTGACGTCGAGACGAGTCCGGCGATGTGTCGACCGCCGCCGGGAGCCGCCGCACGCGCCCACACGTGCGGCCGGAAGGCGCTGCGCGTGGGCGCGACGCGCCGGTCGGCGAACCGGGCGCGTGCACGCCGCCGGCGGGCGAGCGACACGACACGGTCCGCGGGCGGACGCGCGTGCGCGTCACGTGATGACGCCACCGTGACGCGTCATCCAACGGTCGGTAACCGCTCGGATGACGTCACCGATGACGTCATCGCTGACGCGTCGTTTCGCCGACGGTCACCGGCCGGCGACCCGACCCACCAGAGACCAAGGCACGTGGCAGGCACGTGCGGATGACGTCTACGTGACGTCATCCCCCGCACGCGCGTGGCACGTGTGTTGGTTCGCGCGAGCCGGGCCCACCGTCCCGACCGGCTCTGCTGGTCCGTCCGGTCCGACCGGTCCGTCCGGTCCAACGACCGACGACCGTTGACCGGCGACGACCGTTGACCGTTGACTTGACCGTTGACCGTTGACTTTGACCGTTGACCCAAAAAAAAAGAAAAAAAAGAAAAAAGAAAAGAATGTGTTTCTTTTTCGATTAAGTCTATGTGGATTATATGTAATCCCTTATTTGTTCTGCATTTGTTGCGGGAACAATGTCTCCCGAGGTTGCGCACACCTATTCGCGCGGTGACCAGATGAACAAAAGGAAAGGCATTGTCTAAGTTGATGAGCGAGCCGGGTGATCATCAATGGGAGAGTGGTGACTTAATTGATCACGTCCTTGAAGTCAACTGGAAAATTCAACAGGTCATATGGAATGGTCGTCCTATGTCACAGTCAGAGATGGTGCGATTTTTCATAAGCACTCTTCCACCTGAATGGCAAGATGTGTTGAATCGCATATGGGATGTCAACGGAGCTGCTTCCTATAAGAAAATTGTGATAGATTTTGTAAATGAATACTACTGTATTGTTACAAGGGAAAAGATCAAGAAATTGAACAAAAAGAGGATCTTTCCCAGTTCGTGTTTGACTATGTGTTAGTTGTATTGGTGATGTATGTTAAGTGTGTTTTTGTGGACATATAATGTATTGTTTACTACCCGATTGTTATTGATGTAACAACCGATATGTTAGTTGTATTGATTGAAAGCATTATTGTTTTATTGGAATTCAATTATCTCGTTGCTTTTTTTTATTCTTCGGTTCTTTGTGGGTAATTAGTGTGGGTAGTTTTAGAAGTTTTTGTAGCTTCATAGAATTGATTTTGCATAAGACAATTATATTGATGATAGTTTTAAGTTAGAATTTTGGAGGATGATTGGAAACGTAGTGACCTTTTGATTCTGAAGCCTTACTTAAAATTATTTATTAATATGATGGGTCTATGCAAATAGGGATGCATAAATGATAGGCATTAATAATTCGTGCATATGTCTGATGTGTTCAGATCAATGGCTTCATCCACAAAGAGCATAGTTGCCGAGCTGAACAAAGGTGAAAAGCTCAATGGTGACAACTATGAGATATGGCACATGAAAATCCAATATGTGCTAAAATAGCAAGAGGCACTTGAAGCTCTTAACCTGACCATGGTTGAACCTGAAGATGGAAATACTGCGCAGCACAAAAGAGATAAAGAAGCTTTTGCTGCTTGGAAACGAAAGAACTCTCTCGCTCGCATCACGTTGCTGAGCAGCATGGAAAATGATGTCATGCGGGAGTTTAGGCGTTTTGACAATGCCAAAGAAATGTGGGAGGCATTGGCAGCTAGATTTGGTCATACTTCGGTGATCAGATTGAGACAGCTCACTATTAGGTTTGACTCCTATAAGAAGCCTCATGGTCAGACCATGAAGCAACATCTTAGAAAGATGTCAAACATGATAATTGAGCTGAAAGATGCTGGCCATGTCCTCACAGATAAGCAGCAGGTGCAAGCAGTGATTCGTTCCTTGCCTCAGAGTTGGGAGCATATGAAGGTGCACCTGACCCATAATGAGTCTATCAAAACTTTTGAGGATGCTGTGCGCCATCTTGAGCTGGAAGAGGACCGCCTCTTAGCGTCTAAGCCAGATGCTGAACTATATCATGCTAGTTCTAGCTCAAATGGAGCTTTGGGCTCCAAGCGCAAGCGCCCTAGCTGGTTTGATAAAGGGAAAGGCAAGGAAGAAGCAGGTCCTTCAGGGAAGAAACCCAAATTTAACCAACATGGAAGAGGAAAGCGTCCTCGCATGAAAAAGCTGGCAAGGGTGAAATGCTTCAACTGTGACCAGAAGGGTCACTATGCTCGCGACTGTCGTGAGCCAAAGAAGGTAAACACCCCTTGTGTTTTTCAGAACTTTACTTTTGTGTCGAGTTCTGTGTTCTTAACTGAGTCTAATCCTTTGTGGACTGTGGATTCGGGAGCGACGGACCATGTAGCGAAGGATAGAGGATCCTTCGTGGAATTCCGACGTACCTCCGGAACTAAGTGGATCTATGTGGGAAACAACTCCAGAGCTGAAGTGAAAGGAATTGGCACATGCCAACTAAATATGCGTGGTGGACGCACTCTATTCCTGCATGATGTCTTGTATGCTCCGGAGATTCGTCGGAATTTAGTGTCTGTATTAGTGTTGGTTAAATTAGGTTTCAATTTGAACTTCTTTAGTAGAGGTGTGAATTTATTTTTAGATACAAATTACTATGGTTGTGGTTATTTCCTAGATGGTTTCATTGTATTGGATGTTGATTATGTTAACACAAATGCTTGTTATTCCTTTATCACGTCTCCTAATACCTATGATAATGATGTGAATGTGTGGCATGCTAGACTTGGCCACATTGGCCAACAGCGTATGAATAGACTAGCCAAAGAGGGCTTGTTGGGCAACATTGAAAAAGTCGATTTGCCCATATGTAAGCATTGCCTAGAAGGGAAAGCGACAAGGAAACCATTTGGAAAGGGAAAAAGAGATGAATTTCCTCTGCATTTAATCCATACTGATGTCTGTGGTCCAATGAATGTGAGGAAGGCACGGGGCTGTTTATTTCATCACCTTTATTGATGATTATACTCGATTCGGATATGTCTATTTGATTTCTCATAAATCAAGCGATAAGTTGTTTCAAAAGGTTCATGAACCTGGTGGAAAATCAATTAGACAGGAAAATAAAAGCATTGAGATCCGATCGAGGTCGAGAATATTTATACGATGAGTTCAGAAAATTATGTGATGAAAAAGGAATAGAAAGACAGTTATCTATTCCATACACTCCTCAACAAAATGGTGTTGCGAGAGAAGAAACAGTAACCCTCGGAAATGGTTAGGTCTATGATGGCGCATGCTAACTTACCTATCACTTTTTGGAGTGATGCGTTGTTAATCTGCCTATATACTTAACCGAGTGCCTTCCAAATCAGTTACTTCCACTCCATATGAGTTATGGACAGGTAGAAAACCGGACTTAAGTTTTCTTAAGCCATGGGGTTGTGCTGCCTTTACACATGAGTCCTCTCACAAATTTGGGAAATTGGGTCCCAGAGGAAAGAAGAGTATTTTCATAAGATACTCAGAACACTCAAAAGGGTATGTGTTCATAGGTGAGCAGGAAAGTGGGAGTATAACTGAGTTTGAATCACGAGATGTCACATTTTAGAGGATGAATTTCCTAAGAAGGGCGAAATAGGGGAAGATTGTTCCCTATTTGAGACCTTGGATCAGGATAATGATATTAGTGGAGTTCATCCAAGTGGGAGTAATATGAGAAGTGATGAATTAACTTCAACTCATTCTCAATTGCAACCACTTGATGAGACGACATCATTACCTAATCCAAGTGGGAGCATAATGGGAAATGATGTGCAAAGTGTACAATCTCCCATTAGGCGAACAAGTCGCCAAAGTATTCCCCGTCGACGTTTTGACATTGAAGGGGAAACTTTTATGGTTGCTCCACAAGATGAGGATGAGCCAAGAAATATTAATGAGGCTCTGAACTGCCCTAGTAAGGAAAAATGGATTAATGCAATGGAAGAGGAAATGGAGTCAATGAAATCAAACCAAAACTGGGAACCGGTTGATCGCAAGGGACGCAGAGCTATTGGGAACAAATGGGTTCTCAAAATAAAGCGAAAGGCTGATGGCTCGATAGAAAAGCATAAGGCTCGCCTTGTGGCGAAGGGGTATAATCAACGGGAAGGAATTGATTATGAAGATACGTTTTCTCTGTAGTGAGATTTACCTCAATTCGCATTATTCGGCAATAGTGGCTAGTCTGGATCTTGAATTACATCAAATGGATGTAAAGACTGCTTTCCTCAATGGAGAATTAGAGGAAGAAATATATATGGAACAACTTTGTTGGTTTCATAGTGAAAGGTCAAGAAGAAAAAGTATGTCGACTTTTGAGGTCGATATATGGTCTTAAGCGATCATCAAGACAATGGTATATACGTTTTCATAATGCCATAATGGCATATGATTTTACGATGATTGATGAGGATCATTGTGTATATATCAAAAGATCCAAGGATCAATTTGTGATCATATCATTATATGTTGATGATATACTAATTGCCGGAAGCAATATGGAGTTTGTTAAGACTGTCAAGAGTTGGTTGTCTTCCAACTTTGAGATGAAGGATATGGGTGAGGCTGCATACATTCTTGGAGTTAAGATTTCGAGAGATCGTTCGAAAAGATCGTTGTCTCTTTCGCAAGAAACCTATATAAATAAGGTTCTTGAACGATTTCGCATGCAAGATTGTAAACCCATAGACACTCCTATTGCAAAAGGTGAAGGGTTAAGCCATAGACTGTGTCCAGGGACTCCACAAGAGAAGGAACAAATGAAACATGTTCCTTATGCTAGTGCTGTTGGGAGCTTGATGTATGCTATGATGTGTACAAGACCCGACATATGTTTTGCAGTTGGAATGGTGAGTAGATACCAATCCAATCCAGTCCAAAGACATTGGAAAGCCGTCAAGAGAATACCGAGGTATTGAAGGGAACTGCTGATTCAAGTTGAATTACCAAGGAAAGGATCTGCGACTTGAAGGCTATTCAGATGCTGATTGGGGAGGAGATTTAGATGAAAGAAAATCTACCTCTGGATTTGCTTTCTTACTGAGCAATGGCGCCATATCATGGAGCAGTAAGAAGCAAACGTGTATAGCCTTATCCACGATGGAAGCTGAGTTCGTGGCATTATCGCCAGCGACGTACAAGAATGAGTTTGGTTTAAGAGATTCTTGGATCATTTAGGTGTTATTGAGAAAGCTGCAAATCCATTGTTGGTTAACTGTGATAGCCAAGCAGCTATAGCGTACACCAAAGATCCAAAATATCATGGCAAGACCAAACATATAGATACCAAGTATAACTTTGTTAAGGATATGGTTGCACGAAAGGATGTGAACTTGCAGTACATATCTACGCATAGAATGGTAGCAGATCCAATGACAAAGCCAATACCTAGAGATGTGTTTTGTGGTCATGTAAAATCTCTAGGATTGCGTAGAGTCTGATGTACTGGATTGTAATTGCCCTAAGTTGTTCACATTTATGAAATTTCGTTTTTCATTGATTAATGCCTATGAATCTTTGTGTGATCTTTATGCATCCTAATGCTCAGTGCATTATTTTAAGTTGAGGAAGTATGTCGGACAGATAAGAGATTAGCCCACTCACACGGGTAATCGCCTCTATTTACTATGTGATAAATAGATATGAGACTGTATTTAAGCTTATTATCTAGGTGATAATCGAGAGCTCGGGCTTAAAATACACATGTCGCCTTAACTAAGTGTTAAGATGAGGACATAATACTTATGATGTCCGAAAGTAAAATACCCCACATATTTTACTTTATCGTCTAAGATGCCGAGATGTGAGTTCGATGAATTTTGTGAATGAGTAGATACGTGAACTCAAGTTAGACATTGGGTATGTCTGAACTATCATCTGTACGGTATTGAAATGTGTAGACATACGCTCCATGGGAAAGGAGTTAATACCGTAATACGTATTTCATACTACGTATGCATGATACGACCAATAAGAGTGGCAAAAGTTTGATCTCAACTTTTATGTCGTGTGAGACTCTTGAGGAAGAGAGTTCCTCAATTTCTTAGTCCCCTCAAGACTCTTACTTATTCTCAAGGTTTCTATTTAGTGTTTGCTATCTTAGGATGTTGCCAATGGTCATGAGTTTGATTCGATCTAATGGGACATTTCTAGAAAAGCAAGCTGAACTGAAATTGAGAGTTTGAAGGAAAGAGGAAGATCGATTTTGGAGAATCACATTATAGTTTTGTATTCACTGGTCGACCAATTATGACTGTCTTTGTGATGATTATAATTGTGAATACAATATATGTCATTGTTTAAAAAGAGATCAAAAGAGAGATATAAATGTGATTGATCGATCTAGGGTACTGCATACTAAATCTACTCGGAGTGTGACGCCCATTATGAGCTGCTATATATTCCTAACAGATGTATAGCAACGAGCTCTCAAAGTATGCTGGTCGCACGGATTATTCACCGGTATGAATGTTGAAGAGAGGTAAAGAGAATCCTGTTCGGCCCACCTTGTGCGAGTGGGAGATGAAAGCTTTATTTAATTAAAGGGCTTAAGGCCCTGTTCGCCCAAGCTGGGCCCAGAAAGCCCGGCCCATGGGAATACGGCCCATGGAAAGAAGGGGGTATAAAAGGGAGGAGAGAGAGAAAAACTACCGTTGGTTAATTGTACGTACGTTGTTTTTCTCTCAACGCTCTCTCCCTTTCTCCCGTTTTCTCCAAAAGCGACACAGTGAAGCAATTGAAGGAGTTTGCCTCCTCGGATCGAACAAGGCTCGATTTCTCTTCCTCTGACGGCATCGGTGTCTAATCTGTGGCAATCAAGGTATGCTCGAATTCGTGGTGTGCTTTACGATCGGTGATACGTGTCGTTTTCTTGGGCTTCGCTTCCGCATTGATTTAGGGGTTCGATTTAGTGTCGAATCATGATTTTCGGGGATCAGTCATTCCCAACAGGGTGGAAATAAGACAATCTTTTTATTTTGATCGATCTATTATCATATGTTTCTAATTGGAAAATTCCCTCTTAATAGCCCCCTCAAGTGGAATAAAATATTACAGGAAAACTTGGGGCGGAGGCAACACCGATTCTATTCCCTGAGAAAATATTGGGTGAACTTGTTTGCCGGAACTTTATTGTCATCCTCTTATTTTCCATTAATAAACACTAAAAAATTGGCTTTCTTGTCATGTTGAGAAATGCAAAAGAGATTCGTCTCGAAAAGCCAATCTTTCGAGATCGAGTGAATTGAAGGGTCAAAGAAATTTAGACAAAATCCTCCTCCTTTTGCTTGCCATTTTGAAGGAGATTCGATACAGTAGATTACACGGCCTAGCACGGATGCGTCTTTATTCACTTTCCTAAACATTGGTCGTCTCTTTGGTTATAAAACAATCAAGTGAGGGTAACAGAGATTCTAAGTTGGGTGAGAAAATACTGATACTACTTTTTCAAGTTTGAGACGACAACAATGAAGAAAACGTCACCGGAGATTCTCTGCTGGCTCGTGGTCGTCCTAATAATCCTTTT
The DNA here is from genome assembly GCF_016545825.1 of Eucalyptus grandis. Lineage (NCBI taxonomy): Eukaryota > Viridiplantae > Streptophyta > Magnoliopsida > Myrtales > Myrtaceae > Eucalyptus > Eucalyptus grandis. Next base: position 68,840,951 of record NC_052619.1, on the reverse strand, counting down.
ATCTGACCATGGTATATCTTTACTATGATGGCTTAAAAATCTAGGATGTCTATACAATTATCTTTTCAAGAATCTCGCGATCATCGATGGGTTTGATATATACTTCCATAGAAACCATGCTTTTCGATGTATTTTTTGCATGGAATTAATTTTATGCGCCCTATTGTCCATGTGATAAGCTTATGCTAGCCTATGTTCATTGCATCGATGGAAAAAGATTTGCTCGGACATGATAATGTTCTGTGTGCCTTTTGGTGATTGTTTTAATTCATGTTGTTAGCAATTCGATCATTTGAAGGAGTTAATTCAATCATATGAAAGTTAATTATGCCGGATTTTCACTACAGATGGTCGAATCGCGTGCTGTGGATACTATAATTATTGTGCAATTTCTTTCTGTTGTTTTGCTTCTATAAAGACTACGACTTATCAGTCATGTACTCCCATTGCTGTCCAGGTTTGGTGGAGTGCAGCCTCCAAAATTCTGAAAGGTGTTCGGAGAGAGATATTACGATAAACCAAGCCTCAGTAGGCATGCAACCTTCGGGGATTCCGATTTTCTCAGTTGAAATTAAGAACGAATGCTCGTCGGCGTGCACCATAGCGAACGTCCACTTCCACTGCGGCGAATTCAGCTCCGACAACCTGATAAGACCAGAAATCTTCAAGCGGCTCGACTACGACGCCTGCTTGGTGAATAACGGGGCAGCCCTCTCCCCCGGTCAGGTCCTCTCGTTCAAGTACTCCACCACCCGTATGTACCCCTCTCCGTTTCAAATGTCGACATCTCTTGCTCCACCTGATGAACTTTTTATCTAAGACTATCAGTTTTTAGTTGTCTCGGTGTATTAGACCTAATGGAGGCATCGGTGACATGAGAGATTTTCAGATTCCTTCTGTTCTTTGGAGGACCGATCATGTCGCCGGGATTCTTCCAAAATAAAGCAGCAATTTACTGCAATTACCATTGCTATGTCGCTGTCATAAATTTGTTCTTTTGTCATGTGTTTGAGTGTGGCTTTTGTTAACAATGGATAGCTTCCAGCTACCTCTTTTTTCACATCTTCGATTCCAAGTTAAGCATATATACGGAAGAGAAAAATGCAGGATTTCTATATATTTTGATGCATTGATAAAGTGTCTATGAGTTAATTGTTAATTATAAGGTAATAAGATAAATATAATATAATCAAGAATTTCACACTCGTAGAAGGTATATGCATAATCCCGAAAGATATGGAGAATCAAGTAAATATTCTAATATCACCAATTTATGGATATATGAGCTAAGTATCGAATTGAAAGGATCTTTCATCTCTCAAGTGGGGAAGAGAGCCTGTAATCTAGAAAAGAATCTTAATAATGGAAAGTGACTCTCCGTAAACTCACATTCTGGGGTATTGCCATATAGTAGAGTACAGCTCCAGATGCATTTGCAAGGTCAAACATCCAGAAAGCAAAGAAATCCTGTGGGAGAACTTTTACTTCTTACTTTTTGATGCATGGCGCAATTTCATTATAATCTGCCTTCATGAATTCTGAAGGCGGTCCAAAGAAAACAGAACCCAAGGCAAATCCTTCGGTTTCTTAAATTTCAAGACTCCAGATCAAGATCCACTTGACCAGACTATGAATTTTGGCGACTGGTAGTATGTAGCTGAGGAGAAAATAAGTAGGGTACCTTGATAATGGCATTCCCAAACTCATTGTTAGAGTGATCGAGGATTGCATTAAGCTGAGTAACGAACTCGGAATAGTTGGTAAATTGGAATAATTAGATAAACGCTGATATTGATAAGTAAATCAAATTACGTTTCTTTCGAAGCTTGAAGAACTTGTGATGGGTTTATACGAAGGAAAGTGTACTTGGTAGACTGCATAAGAGTTACAAAGGGATGAGAATGATTAACCAATGTCAAAAACAATGATGGCATTAAGGTTAAAAAACTAGACAGAGAATAAAGGGAGGATGTTCATGTTAAAGTGGCAAACGGCTTCACTTGGGTGAAATTTAGAGAAGATATTTGATAAGTTATCAAGATAGCTTGTAATTCAATACGTAAACAAGAAAATTGGTATGTGCTCTAAACACCATCATGTCAGGAAAATATTTTGAAATTTACTGATAATTATCAGCGAAAGCAATAGAACAATAGGAAAATCTCAATACGGTAAACTATAGATTCTGAAAATTATCTAATACGTGTGCCTTTTGGTGATTGTTTTAATTCATGTTGTTAGCTATTTGACTGTTTGACGGAGTTAATTCAATCAGATGAAAGTTAACCATGCCGAATTTTCACTACAGATGGTCGAATTGGGTGCTACGGATACTATCAATTATTGTCCAATTTCTCTGTTGTTTTGTTCTACAAAGACTAGGACTCATCAATCATGTAGTCCCATTCCCGTCCAGGTTTCGTGGAGTGCAGCCTCCAACATTCTAAAAGGCGTTCGAAGAAAGACATTACGATAAATTATAAACGATGCTAAGTTCAGAGTTACTCAAGCGTCACTGGATACCTTTGCCTTCAGTCAGTATCCTTGTCCTCATTTTCTCCCCTTGCTTCCAACACTTAGCCAAATTTGGAGTAGCCAAGTCTTTGCTTGTTCTGTTGATCAACTTCGTTGAACACTCCTCAGCTACTCGTCGATGTCGATTCCACGTAATTGTCGACAATTCCTCTTTGCATATGTCGATTTTTATGTTGTACAATTGTCAATTTTTTAGTAACTCGAAGGACTATCGACAATTAGTCTGCCTTGATCAATTGCATTTTGTCGCTCATCAATAGTCATTGAAAGCTATACACTATGGTTATCATACATTGGTCAATAACTATATCGTATAGTTAACGATAATAAGGGAAAATTCCAAATAAAAGCCCGAAGTGCTCTCATTTTCTCAAATAAGGATATGAAGTGTATATTATTTCAAATAGGAGCTCAAAGTGGGCATATCAAACCCAAAGGTCTTAAAGTGGTTATAACTATTTCAAATAGGAACCTAACCTCGTGGATCGGCAAAATATTTCAACCAAGCAAAGATATTTTTATCAAAACACTAGTTAAATTTAAATTAAATTAGATTAAAAAAATTTTAGAAAAAGGAAAACCATGAGTGGGAGGGAGCCGCCAACCCATCGGCGATGAAGGTCATGGGGTCACCAACACCGGGTGAGGGCTAACAATCCTCGCTAGAAGCAAGAGAGGGCGGCAACCCTCTCCCAGATTTGGGAAAGGTCGCTTGTCCTCGCTTGATGCCTTTGGACCTCGCCTTAGGTTTGGGGGTGCTAGGCAACGGCCTCACGGCCTTGCCAGGTCGAGGTGAGGGTGGACCCTCACCCAAATCTAGGAGAGGGTCGCTGCCCTCTCCGCTTCTTGTAAAGGTCACTGACCCTCACTCAAGTGCCGACAACCTCGCCAGCCTTCAATGGGGCAATAGCCACAGGCAAGAGGGGCTCCCTCTTGCCCATGTTATTCCTTTTTGTCTTTTTATGAAAAGAAAGAAAATATAAAAAATTTGAAAATCTTAAAAGATGAAATTTCCTTTCACAACCGATGAGTTTAGGCCTTTTTTAGACTGATATAAATACTTCAAGCCATTATTTGAAATAAGATATACTTTAAGCTCTTATTTGAAAAAATGAGGGCACTTCCAGCTCTTATTTGAAATAATATCCACTTCATGTCCTTATTTAACAAAATGAAACAATTTCAGACCATTATTTTGGAGTTTTTCCCCAATAGCAATGTCAATCAAGGTCAACCAAACTCATTTAACTAATTAAACTCACTATTGATTGATTTAAACAAGTTAGGTTATTTTTTTTGTTGTAAATACAGTTGTTCCGGTAATTTACCAATATATATTTGGGACTTACCAATCCATTAAAGATACCAACTCTTATTATAGATTATCAAATCTCTTCAAAATTTATCAACAGTTATATGTAATTGCTGTAGACGCATATATGGAATTAACTTTATTTAGTCAAATACCAGCTTTCTATTTGATTGTTTGATAATTGCCAACTGTTCTTATAATCTACCAACATGTGAAGCTGCCACTAACTCTTACACGAAATAACCAACTCTTACTTGATAAGTTTAACACATCGGTAATAGACTCAAATATATTTAGTGAACCATTAAAATAGTTGGTAAATTAGAAAAATTAAATAAATGATGATATGGGCGAGTGACTCAAATTAAGATTCTTAATTTTGAATCAAAATAATAACTTTAACACACTAGTAACCTATGAAAGTAAATGATGTTATGTGTTCGGAATATTTGGTAATTCAAAATAATCGAATAATATCAGTAATTTTCTAAGAGCGTCAATATAAAAGTTATTAACGTTCGAAGGAAATGCTGGCGGTTTTCATTCACGGACATGCCTAACGTTCCTTGAAAGCTTATGCAATATGACAGGATCGATATGAGAAGACGATACATTCCTTTAAACCTCTCTTGCCAAAGAATACCGAGGTAAATTACCATCAACAGAAAGCGGGGCATGGAATAGAGTTGAAAAAAGTGAGCACCCTCATGCTATTGATTGATATTAAGATAAATAATTAGGTGAGAGTCTTTAATATACTATAACACTATTATATTAGCAAAGCCCTAATAATAAGGATTTGGATTTTTTGCCATGTTGAGGAACAGAAAGATAATAGTCATTTGAAAAGTTTACCTTTTGAAGGAAAGACAAGAGCCTCCTCTTGCTTACATGGAAGTAGATTTGCCATTCATTATAGTCCACACAGTCTACCAAGGAAGGATCTTTATCCACTTTCCTAACCATGGGTCATCTCTTTCGTTTTATATATAGAGAAAGATTATCATTTTGGTGTGAAAAAATACTTGTAATCTTTTTCAAGTTTAGAGACAACAATAATGAAGAAGACGTTATCAGGGGTTTTTAGCTTGGCTGTGGTTGTACTAATAATCCTTGAGAAAATGACACTTAGAGTGCAAAACTTGACATGAAAGGATACTTAAGTACCAAAAGTTAGGAAAGTGACATTTAAATGCCAAAATCAAGTAAAATGAATCAATTAAGTTCCAATGGCGAGAAAATCTGGCCAAACGCTGAATTGACGATTTTCCGGTGAGCTAAATGCAAAACGACGTCATTTTACACGTTGACGTGGCTAAACAAGTGCCAAAATGACGTTGTTTTGCTGCTGACGTAAGTAAATAATTAATATAAACATTAATTAAATTAAATTTAAAACCAAATTGAAAAAGGGGGAAGACGAGCAACCGGTGGTTGAGAGCTCAGCTCTTACTACCACCGCCGTTGCCCCACCGTCGCTAGGAAGGTGGGGGAGGGTCGGCTGGAGTGGCCCTTGGCCCGACTAGGCGAGGGCCGATGACCCTCTCGAATCTAGGGAAGGGCTGATGACACAGTCTACTAAGGAAGGATCTTTATCCACTTTCCTAACCATGGGTCATCTCTTTCGTTATATATATAGAGAGAGATCATCATTTTGGTGTGAAAAAATACTTGTAATCTTTTTCAAGTTTAGAGACAACAATAATGAAGAAGACGCTATAAGGGGTTTTTAGCTTGGCTATGGTTGTACTAATAATCCTTGAGAAAATGACACTTAAAATGCCAAAACTTGACATGAAGGGACACTTAAGTACCAAAAGTTAGGAAAGTGACATTTAAATGCTAAAATAAGAGTAAAATGAATCAGTTAAGTTCCAATGGCGAGAAAATCCGGCCAAACACTGACATGACGATTTTCCGGCGAGCCAAATGCAAAACAATGTCGTTTTGCACGTTGGACGTGGCTAAACAAGTGCCAAAATGACGTCGTTTTGCTGCTGAAGTAGATAAATAATTAATATAAAAATTAATTAAATTTAATTTAAAACCAAATTAAAAAAAGGGGGGGAGGAAGACGAGCAGCTAGTGGCCGAGAGCTCAACCCTTGCCGCCACCGCCGTTGCCCAGCCATCGCCGGGAAGGTGGGGAGGGAGGCCTGAGTGGCCCTTGCTTCGACTTGGCAAGGGCCGATGACCCTCGCTAAATCTCGGGAAGGGCCACGACCTGCCCCCCCAAAAAAGATATGGGTGAGGGCTCGCAGCTCTCACCGCCGATCGGTTGGGGTCGTCGACCGGCCAAGGCTTCGCGACCCCGGCGACCCTCCCCCATCCCGATGATGGCGACAACGGTGAGGGCTGAGCCCTCTGCCACCGGCTACCATTCATCTTCTTCCTCCCTTTTCTTTTTAAATTTGATTTTAAATTTAATTAATTATTTTTTATATTAAAGTTCGAATTGTGCCAAAATGATGTCGTTTTGTGTTTCTTTGTTGAGTCGCCTTCCGACGAGCCACGTAAGCAAACAAAATTAATAACAAATTGCCATATAGGATTTCTGACGGGGTTTGCCGGATGTGGCACTCAAGTGTCTCATTTTTCAAAAAAAGTGATACTTAAATGTCATTTTCGTAACTTTTGACACTTAAATGTCATTTTGTGCCAAGTTTTGACACTCGTGGTTTTCTTTTACCAATAATCCTTGTTTCTGACCATGGTGCTATCTTTAACTTGATCCCTCCATTTTTTTTCCTCTTTTTTTTTATGTCTATGATCACTTAGCTTAAAGTTTAAAGATCGGGTTATTTTCCATTGGCTTGATCCATAAATTTTAAGAAAAAAATTTGGACAAACTCATTTGTCAACACGTTGTGGACAAATAAATATATGTGCAAACTTGTGATTTTTTAGGTGATGTGGTCATACTAATTTGTGATAAGTAATTAGCTTTATTTCTTTGACTGGGAGGTGATCTCAGATAGATACATACAATAACTTTTCGAGCCTCTTGTAATCATCAACGGCTTTGTTATATAAATTTCCGATGCATTATCTACACGGAAATTAGTTATGCACCGCATCATCAACATAAGAAGTTTATGCTATATTTGATGCTTTGATGGCAAAAGATTTGCTCGGACACAACCAGATGCAAAGGACCAAATGATCAGTCATTGCTTTTACTTGTCAAACCGACATTCTTGATCACTCGATTACTAATAATCTTGAGTGACATACTGTGCTTTTGCATTCTGATGTGGTTCCTGGTACCCGTTCTTGTAACAATGACCTCATCGCTATAATCTTTTAGCTAGGTGACAATTCGATTGGCTTTGATGAAGAGTTTTAGACAGACTTAGCTGGATCAGATTGAAGTTTCCCATGGCCGGGTTTTCGTAACAGATGATCGAATTGTGTGCTGCCGATATTATCAATCATTGTGCAAGTTCTTTCGACTTTTTTGCCTCTACAAAGACTCATTGCCATCCAGGTTTGGTGAAGTGCCGCATAAAACTATTTGCAAGCTGTTCATCCGATGACATTACGATAAACCAAGCTTCAGCCGGTCAGTAGCGTCCACCTCAACTGTGGCTGACATCCGGTTTTCGCCCAACGAAATCGTGAGCCTCGGACATTTAACAAGCAACGTCGCCTCGCCACCAAGTCGGCCCGCCCACGGCCACCTCAGCGCGCCTCACCTTCGCGCACGCTCTCTCTCTCTCTCTCTCCAGGTGTCTGCCCCTCGCAGTGAAACCTGGCTCGGTGGATGACTTCGTTGTTGCCCCGAAGCTGTGCGAAGAAGGAGACCGCACTGTACAGGCACGGCAGCAACTCCTCTTTCTCTCCCTCTCAAATCCAACCAACTCAGCCAATGCCATCTGGTCTCTCTTAGGCGTGACACGCACGGCCAGCTGGTCTTTCCTCCGGTTGCCAGCGTCCAACGGTGCATCTCAAGGTCAAAAGCGGTAGTAGCTTGAAGACCATTGCTACAGAGTTGAAACCGCAGCTGCTCACTCATTTTCACCCCCACACGACCACCGTTCCCCTCTATTCTGTAAGACCGACCTTTCTGCTCAATTTTAACGCTGCGACCTCGCCATGGTCGCTCTCAGCTTGGCCGACAACTCGCATCGCAGTCTTCCTGCCCGTCGCCTCAGCTTGGACAACAGCAGTTCGGGATTTCCGAGAGCTCACCGAACCATGACCACAGTTTATCTATGACCAAAGGCAAGTGAATTACTGCCCGAGTATGCTACGTAGGTTAAATTTCCATATGTCGAGGTCGATTCCCTCAAGTTTTAATCACCTCGATCAATTTTGTGCTTAATTATGTTCATCGATGGTTTTGGTATATTATTATGTTGTTGGAATGCTGGATATTGAAGGGTGCCTCGATTTAAGCTTAATTGACACGAGTCATGGATGAATCCGAGGTTACGTCGATTTTCGGGTCTATTTACTGTAGACCGAATTTTGCTAATTTTGTGTAGGTCTTTACGGAACAAATTTGATGGGACTGCCTTCATAATGGCTTGTTCTACAACGTATTAAAATTTCAGATTTTTCAGACTTTGCATGTGCAAAATATATATAAAAAATTATGCGGGTCTGAAATTGTTTTTATAAGCCGTTTTCAAACCTCTGCTCGGTTTCCATTTTCTACAGGATTTTTGATAAACAATTTAGATTAATGTCCTCCAAAAAAGTTTTAGATCACGTCTTAAAGTATAACATGGAATTTTTCCATGATTTTTGGAGTTCATTTAGGCATATTTCCAGAACCTGTTACAATCTGGCTTTGTGCCCTGTTTTCATCAGAATTTCAGAAAATTATTGGAATCTGTACAAGCTAAACTAGACTCAAATTCTTCACAAAAAGGTTCATTGGAGTCTCATCCGCACCGTGTTAAAGTTTCGTGATTTTTCGAACGGATTTGCTTGGTGAATGCCATTACTTTCTAAGGGTAGGCGAACTGCCTTTTGGATTAATTTTGAGACTTTGGAATTTCCCCTTTTGCGCTTGCCTTTTGGCGGATACTAATAACCGACCGTCCTACATCATTGTCTCGTTTTCAAATGGACAAAGGATTGATGTTGTGAAATTGAGTAGGTCTCTGTGTTTTAACCCATTGGACGACATGTTTAAATTGAATTACTGAATTGTTGCACTATAGGATGAGTATGTGACTTGGAATACCGTCGGTCCTTGAGACAATGATGCCCTAGGTGTTAGAAGGGATGCTTGGAGAGGTAACTGAATTCCTCCATATGCCTGGGGATGTAACATGGTTCCCTCAAATGTCCTTGCGATACTAGATGGATGCGAGATGCAGGGGGGTAATGGGGTCCCCGAAAGATGGTGGCGGTCAATTTACAGTAAAGATGGTTAACTGCTATTTCAAATTTATTTAAGATTTATTCAGTTACTTTTTTCAGAGGAAATGTTTTCCCATTTGCTATTTTGATTTTAAGAAAGGTTCTCAGGCAAGTTGATATTATAATAATCTTTTGTTTTCTTCACATGTGATGTTATTGACTTTTGTGGTGTAGATTGATTAGTAATTTGCTTGCCAAGTGTTATGCTCATTTTTGTTGGATTATTGTCTTTCAGAGTAGTAGTAAATTTGCTGATCCTTTCTGCCTCTGCTTCCATCAGTAATGGTGCCCTGGTGGACCTCAACTAGGAATTTTTTTGAGTTCGTAGATCCGAAATTTTTTGGGCATCACTTTTATTCGGTGTATAGTGATACTGATCAACAACGTAGGAGCCCCGATGAGCCTAGTACTCTTGGGATTCCTTGCTGTCTACGCACGCATTGGAGGATAGCTTATGGGACTGATCCCACATCCACGCAGAGGTGGAGCTGATGATGATGGTAGTATGATAGGCTAAGGCAGGGGCAGGATAGAGAAGCAGCATTTTTAGGATCTAGGTGATTATTTTTGGGCATACCGGTTCCGAAGGATAGGTAGCTAGTTATGTACAGGCAATCCCAAGGTCAAGTTAGTACCTTAGGTGTATTTTTGGTATGGTTCAAGATGACAGACCTTTTTCGAAAACTCCCAGTATACCTTGCCATGTTGCCTAAAGTAAATAAATAAGAAATGAAATGTGTTGGCCTAGTTTATATTTGTGCTGGGGGCATCACAGCTCTCGTGGTATCATTGATAGTTTCTGCGATTCCATGGATTATACCTATCCGTACAAATACCTTGGCGATTTCCACCAGAGCTATGACACCCCCAACACATCATCCCTGGTGCTGTTAAGTTCCCTATCTCTAATTCATGGTCTTAACTCTCAAGCTCAACGCCTATTAACTCACGGCTTCAACTCTCTACTTTTAATATGAGTTCAATCTTTTTACTCATATTGCAATTAAGAATGGGGAAGTTATTTGTCTTTTGCTATACCTTAGCTTGCTAGAAAATGTTGCACCAACTGCATGAAACTTGGCGGTAATGTCCGGTTCCAGTCTTAAATTTTTAGAAGCGGTCCTCAATGGGCGGTTCCTGGTTCTAGAGAGGGAATTGCCCACCCAAACTATACTCATCCCTGGCCTATTCGACTACTTCTTCATTTTTTTTATTTTTTATTTTATACGTAGCCATGCCCTATAACTTGTTACCATTGATGCTCTTACAAGTTTTCTTGGTTATCTTGAAATTCAGTATCTGTGTTATCTTTCGCATGTTAAATTCGAAGAAGTTTGTTTCTCTGATGAATTTTTTTTCTACGGTAGATTGTAGAAACTTGCTTAGGAGTTTTTCACGTTAGCAGGACCTGGGGACATTGTTGAAGTTGAAGAAAGTTACTTTGCAGCTAGCAATGCCAAGGTATGAATGGATTATATACGCACAAAATTTGCCAAAATAATTGATTTCTAGGGTGACCCATAGTAGGGGTGAGCATGGTCCGGATTGGGTTGGTCTATCCCCTAACGCTAGAACCAACCTGCACAATGCTGGTCCTTAATTTTTGGGACCAAGGACCGACCCTATTAGGCTTGGGACCGAGGATCGGACCGACTCAATGGGTTCGGTCCGGTTTCAAGGTCAACCCGAGACCAATCGATAATTTTTTATTTCATTTTTTGTACTCCTTAAAAAAGTGATTGAGAACCGGACTGACCCAATGGGTTCGGTTCGATCTCCAAGTCAACCCAGGATTAACCAATAATTTTTTATTTCATTTTTTGTACTTCTTGAAAGGGCAATCGAGGACCGTACCAACCCAATGGGTTCGATGATGAGCAAGGTTAGCTAAGAAAGGCAAGCGGTGAGGGTCAAGTGGGGTGAGCGTCAAATAGAATGAGCATCGTATGTCGAGCAGGGAGCAACAAGCCAAGCAAGCATCGAGCGGCCAGTGGCACGAATGACCCAAAGCGGATAAGGTGAGTGTCAAGTGGAGAACGGAGAGAAGTTATTTCTTTCGATTTAGGCAAATTGAAGACTAAGAGGACAAATAAGACAGAAGAAAACAAATACTAGGGGAGGATGCTATAAGGAGCTGTTTATGCCTTTTTGGATGCCATGAGGACTCCTCACAAAAATATTTTCTTTCTTTGTAAATTATGACTATTAACACTGTAAAAGACATTAAAAATCTAAGTTATTAAAAATAATAATGTAAAATTACTTGAATTCTTCACTAAATAGCTATTTAATGTTGTTGACGTTATTTATTTTAAGATTTTTTATATAAAAAAATTATAAATAATATATTATATATAGAGTCAGGGTTGGTCTGGATTGGACTGACCCGGAACTTTCAGGACCAAGGACCGACCCCCACAGTGTTGGTCCAGAAATTCTAGGACTAAGGACCGACCCAGTCTCCCTGGGAACCGGATCAAGATCAGCAGGATTGGGCCGGTCAAGGGTCGGTCTAGGGTTAACCCCTGGACAGATGCTCACCCATAACCCATAGTCAATACTGTACCAGAGCCAATATTCCTGTATCAAGACTTTTCTCAACCATCTAAAAGACCACCTCCTTTTTTGGGAAAAGAATTAGTTGTTTATTAGAAGTGGAAGGAGAGAGCTGTGGACGCTGCCGGTCAAGGAGCGTCATCGTACGATGATTTTGACAGATTCATTAAAGAGGTTGCTCATTCGAAGGAATAGATTAAAGGAAACTATCACCATATTCCCATATATTCCCAAAATATATCGAAAGAAGTAGCATTAATTTCCAATATGTTAGTTTGTCCAGTTCCTTCCAAATGGTATTTCGATTCTTACAGCATTAAACAATATGAATAAATATACTTTCCCTTTTGTACATTCTACAATTGCATTCGCTGTCCTGATCTTGCATGCTTTTAAGTAGTGAAACCTCGGCAAATCAATACCTATGATCGGCCTTCCGACCGTTCATCTGGTTTCCAGGCTCATGGTAATCAAGCGGATTGACGAGGAAAGTTTTTGAGATCTCGTACATCTCTTTGGGCTTCTCTGCATTGATGGCGTGCCCCCTGAATCTTTATGACCACCGGTCGTGCAATTTCTGTTCCACATGCCCGTTCAACGCATGTGAATCCATAATCATGCGGTTGGAGTCCATGATCTTGCAGACGGCCGATGTATGCTGAACTGTGTTTTCGTGCCATATATGTATGGACTCGTCCCTTGTGAACCGGTCGCTCCACGCCCACTCTCGATCCCCTTTCTAGAAGTGCTCGTATGATGAAGTGGAATGAAGTAGTCATTTTAAAAGGGCAAGTGATTTTTGTACTTTTTGGCTCATCACAGCAGCCATTACTAAGATTGATCGTACTTGAAAACATTTTTAGGCACCTAACCACTGAGAAAAGTGTCAAATAAAAAAAAAGTCCTTAACCAATTATATTGATGCCAATTTAATCATTAAAATGATGCCAATTTAGTCATAAATATCTTAATGATACCAATTTAGTCCTATTAGTGTTAATTCAGTCCTAAACTTATTAATGATGTCAATTTAATCCTAACTCTTTTGAATCAATATCAACTTAATTTTAAACCTTTTAATTCAATGTCAATTTAATCTTTTAACTAATTTTGGCTGGATTTTGCTAACCTGTACATCGGCTGGCCGATTTACGTAACACTACAAAAAACATTTTAGTAATATTTTAATAATTTTTCAATTTTTTTCTTTTTTCTTTCTTATGTGGACAACTCGATTGCACTAAGGTACCAAGTCAATCTTTGGCTTATTGCCAGGCGGAGACTTCCTACCCAAGCACTCTTACTATCTTATGGTAGAATTGATGGTGGGGCATGTGCCTTTTGTAATGCCACGCCAGATTCCATTGATCACCTATTTTTTGGATGCCACGTCAGTGCTAGTTTTGCTTTCTTTTGGGCTGCTAGATGTAATCTGCCATGGCGCAATAGATCATGGGGGGAGAATCTCGGTGGGCTACAGCCTTCCTCATGGGTAAAGAGTTCCATAATTGCATTGCCCGCTTTTTTTTTTTTTGGTGCTCTCTGTCATATTATCTGGAAAAATAGGAATAACATTCTTTTTAGAGAGCAGTCTCTTGTGATTCCGGCTGTGAAGAATCATCTCTTTAAAGTAGTTAGAGACAAGGCTATCATCTTCAGGAATGTGGAGGATACTACAAGGATACTACAAGGAATAGGAGACTGCAGTGCAGCTAGGGCATTGATTCGATTATTTTCTCATCTGTGGAGATGGAACTGCTACAACGTCGTAGCTGATCTTTGGTGCCGCGGCTCGTTTGGTGCTGGCGTAGCTCTTCTCAATCCTCGATGAATACCTCCTGCAGTACTTAGCTGATTCGTGGCCTCGATCATGGTTTGCTTGTGCTGCTGGTTAGCTCCTCTGCTCCACTGCTAGCTGCTTTTGCTTGGCGTATGTGGAATTGCTGTGGTTGTTCGCGGGGCCTTGCTGTTTTGGTCAGTCCTTGCTGTTCTTTGGGCCTGTTGTTTAGGCTGTTTCTTGCTTCTGTCTTTGCTTGCCCCCTAGTTTGCGATTGGCTTTGTTTTACTTCGACTCCTTTCCACTCATTCTGACTTGTTGTCTTTATGAGTGTAAGTTTTTGGCGCCAGATCTTTTGTATAGTTGGTTATAGCTCAATATATTCTTACCTTTACCAAAAAAAAAAAAAAAAAAAAAAAAAAAACATTTTGCTCACGTGGCACTGCTGATCCAGTCTCTTGCATTCTGGTGATAGCATGGCATACAAGAAACTTCATACACGAAGTCATCAATCAATAAAGTTCAAATCAGAGCTCTATGTGATCTATAAAGCAAACAGAAACAGTATTCTAGTTCGAAATATTTATGGTCTACTCACATTAGTAAGGTGGGAGAACCAACCATTGTTCACAAAAGAAGAAACTGCAATTGAAAATTGAAACTAAAACAGACTGAAATGTCTCGGTATCCCAGGCACGAAAACGCTCGTCGCCAAGGTAGTCCTCCGCGGTATGGACAAAACCTCGATCCATACCGCCAACGCAAAATGAACATCTGAGGGCAAAATAACAGCAGAGCGTTAGACAAACTTGAGATGTACACGGGTATTGAAGTGCAATTTGATTGATTGAGGACGAGGAGCGCGATTCGATAGAGAAATTGCAAAGAATTCACAAGAAATAATAACTTAAAAAGGTAAAATCCTTTCTTTCTTCTGAAACTTCATCGGAGCAACAATTCAGAAATCTTATAAACAGATAATCTGCTGCTAACAATGAATGAAAGGATCGCCCAAGGTGATATTCAATCGACAAAAATGCCATCTCATCCAAACCATACTTGGACGCTAAAAAAGAAACAGATAAACTATAAAGGGATCCTTCAACCAAGAGAGAGAGAGAGGCCTGATCGAAAGGGTGGGCGTCCTGCTTGCTGTCTATATAGTTGAAATTTAATTCCATTTGAATTTAAGCTTTTGACACCCTTTGAAATCAAGGATTTCATCTCTGGGGACTCAGATTTGAGTTAAGCTCACGTTGCTTAGAAACTTGATTTACCTTTCATCACTGTAAACTAAATTAAATCAGAGTTCAGGCTGTGATAATAAAAGCAAACGCAAAGAATATTCTAAACCGAAATACTTTAAAGTCCATTCATCTGTAAGGTGGATGAAGTTTCACCATTGTCCACAAGGGAAGAAACCGAAATACGTACCGCAACCAAAATAACACGAATCGTGGCCTGCTAGGGAAAGGGAAAAGGCCTCGTCGATGAACCCACGTTCCTGGGCCCACAGGGTTCCATGAAAATATGCATGAAAATGCTGTTCGATATAGCAAAGCTCCCTTCTGGTGTTGGGTGAAAAAAGAACGTCTGAGGGCAGGGCAGAACAACAGCAGAGCGTTAGACAAACTCGAGCATCGAAATGCAATATGATTGATTGATTGAGGACGAGGAGTGCGATTCGATAGAGAAATTGCAAAGAATTCCCAAGAAATAATCACTTAAAAGGGTAAATTCCTTTCTTTTATCTGAAACTTGATCAGAGCAACAATTCGGTTCGCTATGAATCTTATAAACAGATACTCTGCTACTAATAATGAATGAAGGGATCGCCAAAGGTGATATTCAATCAACAAAAATGCCATCTCATCCAAACCATACTTGGACGCTAAGAAAGAAATAGATAAAATATAAAGGGATCCTTCAACCGAGAGAGAGAGACGGGCCTGGGAGAAAAAGCGGGCATCCTGGTTGCCCTCCAGCCAGAGGTAGCCACAGACCATGCCATAATAGCCTTTACTGAGGTCGGTGCGGCTGACGGGCAGGTAGCCGATGTTGAGGACTTGGTGCCGGCACTGCTGAAGGGAGGTGTGTTTGGCAAGGATAGCCACCTTGCCTTGGATATCCTCGCCGTCGAAGGTCATCCCCGAGTCTTCCCGGTATAAGTTCGCCACATCCGCCCGGTTCACCTCAAACGTCCTTAGTAGTCCTGCAGGAATTGCTTGCCCTCCAGTCTCCAATCCATGGTTTAGCACGAAACCCTTTGGAGTTCTCGGTATTGGTGCTCACAGCAACCAACAGATCCTAGATAAGATTTGTGAATCCTAGCTTCTGCACTGTGCGGCTAAGGATTATAGGACGTGGTTCCTATAATTTGAGGGGCATTGGTAATGCTGCCATTATTTGTGACAAAAGTCCATGGTCGTCGAAAAAACAAAATAGTATGGATCTCAGGGTTTGGTTATGTGGTTCTCAGTTCTTTTTGCAAGAGGTATGTAAGGGGATAAAACCAATTATGGAAATCTAAGAGATTTTTGTCACTCTCCTTTTCAATGTTTCCTATACCGAGTCCAAATATCCTGTGCAATGAATCTTCTGGTTGGAATTTCAATAGCTATTAAGTACTTATTGGTTAAGTACCATAATAACCATCTGAGTTGATTAGGGAAATCATCTTCCTTCCAAATTAGATGATGTATGAACGAATAGTCTGAATTTAATCCAAAAGGATAAAGAATCGAACCTCCATTGAGTTTGAACAGATTTGTGTAGCATTGCCATATGAGATTATCCAGATTTTCAGTAAGACTGTCATTCTAGATTTGCTCAATGATCTTCTGGGGATATTGCCAGCTTGGCCAATCTTTTATCCTCTCAATCTTATACTTTTCATTGTGATGAAGAATATGAAAAGCATGTCTCATGATATACATGTTGATTTATGCTGGTGCCTTTGGCCTTGACAAAAAGTCAGCAAGCACATTCTTCTTCCCGGCAATGTGTTTGATCTCAAAAGAATATTTTGAAAACCATTCAGCCCATCGAAACAATTGAGAATTTGGAATCTGTTTTTGTTTGAATTTGGTCATCTGAGGAAAAGACGCCATATCCAATTCTATTAGGAAGTGATGGCCAATGAGATGTAATTCGAATTTTTTTATTCCATTCTTTACCGCCAAAATTTCTTTGAAAGTGGAATGATAATGCATTTCCACTTGGGAAAATTTTCCACTTTTGTAGGCACACAGGTGTCTCTTACCATCGATTTCTTCAAACAAGATGGCTGCCCAGTATTCATCACTGGCGTCAGTCTAGAGAATTATCTTCCCTGTTGATGGGATTTGTAATGAAGGAAAAGTTTGCATAATTTCCTTAAGTTCAACAACTACTTTAATCTGAGATTTTCTCCAAGGTGGGGGATTTTTCTTCAACATCCTCTATAATGGAATCAACAGCTTTGCAATGTTTGGAACAAAGTCTCTGAGATAATTGATTATCCCAAGAAATTGCTGAACTTATTTTGTCGTGAAATTTTCTTTCGGAAATTTCAACAATTCTTGAGCAATATGTGGCCCTGGGTAGTATGTACCTTTGTTAAGGTGCATACCAAGAAATTCAATTTCCGTATGAGCGATATTCATCTTTCTTTGAGAAAGCATGATCCCATGCTTTTTCACAATTTCTACGAACTGTTCAAGAAATTGGCAGTATGACTGCTCATCAGGACTGTAAAGCAGAATATTGTCGATGTATATTGCTGCACTTGACAAGATTGATTGGAAAATTTGACACATGGCCTTTTGGAATAGAGATGGTGCTACTTTTAGGCCAAAAGGAAGAACTTTCCATTGGCAGTGTTGGTTCGGGATACAGAACCCTGTCTTGGGTCTATCTTCAGGATGGATGTCCAATCGCCAAAATCCGGCTTTGAGATCGAATTTGTAGTAAATGTGTGCTTTTGTCAATCCGGTAAAAAGGGAATTTCTAGATGGTAAAGAGAATTTGTCATCTTAGAGAAAAATGTTAAGAAGCTGATAGTTAATTACCAGTCTCATCTTACCTCTATTTTGCTCGGCACACTTATTGACATAAAAGGCTTCACAAACCCATTGAGAATTTGAGATTTCAATAAGGCTTTGCTGCAATTGGTCTGAGTATTCCCTTTGGGCTAAAACCAGGTGTTTTGGTTCCATTCCCACGTGACTCGCCTTAGTTGGATTGATGTGGCATCCCGAAATTTCAAAGCCGAGCCTTAAGGTGTGTTAAATGTCTTTAATTAGGTGATAGAATTTTATGGCTTATGCTTTAGCCAATTTGTCTTTTAATTTGATGAATTTTGCTTGTGTTGTGGAAATTTAAATTTAAATGTGGCCATATGATTTAAATTTCAATAATTGAAATATCCCAAGACTTTGGCCAAGATGAAATTTGAATTTAGAAATATTTATAGAAAGGAATTCAAAAAAAAAAAAAAAAAAAAGGAAAAAGGGATAAAATTCGAAATGGGCCTTGGACCCATTAGCCTAAAGCTTGGTGGGCCAAGCTAGTCGGCCCATTGGGCCCAAGAGGTGGCTGTCGACCAGCCCAAGGAAGAGTGGCCGGTTGGGCCTAAGCCCAAGCCCATTAACCCAAATCAAATTTAAAAACAAGAATTACAAGTGGCAAGACAAGCCCTCATGCATTGGCCATGGTTGAGGTGAGTTAATAATTGCAATTGAGGGGATATAAAAAGGGGATTAGGAAAGAGAGTGGCCATTTTCTTCATTTGGCCGAGAGAGTGTGCGAGAGAGAGAGCTTGAGTGGAAGAGAGGCCGAGAGGAAGAGGAAGGAGGGAGCCGCCTGTCCGCCGTACGTCCGCCTTGTCCGACCGTCCTACGCCGCCGTACGCCGTTGTTTGTTGCTGTTCGTTCATCTTGGAGGCAAGTGGGGGTCCATAACTTCTCTTGCATGTTGTTTTGATGGTTGCATGTTCGGTTTAGGGGTGTTTTGGGGCGAAATACCAAGCAAGGGTTGCATGTGTTCATGTAATGTGGCTGTTTCCGTTCGGTTTGTGGTAGACAGTTTTTTATTCGAGCTTGCATGTGTATTTGGAGTGTGATTTTGGCTTCGGTGTCTTCATGAAAGTTGAAGCTAACATCTTGTAGTATGACATACTCGAATTTCATGGAAAACTAAGGTGATATGAGGGGTCAAAAGCTCTGTTATACGGAGACTTCAGATCTGCGAATTTCCTACTGACCTCTTTGATGATTTCTTGGTTGCATGTTGATTTCTGTTGGAGATCTCACTTTTTTGTCTTCATGGAAGTTGTAGGTAACATCCTAAAATACAACATAATCAAATTTGAAGAGAAATGAACAAGTATAGCCTAGTTAATCGGCTAGATCTTTGAGACGTTTGGTTCTGTTGAAGTATACCGAGACACCCGAGACTTCAAGGACTTAAAAGAGGATCATACTTTGGTTATTTAACCTATATCTCTTCATGAAACTTGTAAAGAACACATTGATACATAACATACTCGAATTTCAGAAGAAACGAAAGAGATTTGATGGGTCAAACCTAAGTTTTTCGGTGATGTACATTCTGGACGAAACGGTAGAGGTTCCAGAAGCTTCATGCAGTTGTATAAATTAATATAAAAAGAATTTGGCTTAGTGTTATTCATGAAAAATGCACGAAAATGTGTTTTCTATCACCCTGTAAAATTTGGGAATTTTCGGAGGTCATATGAGTATTTTAATTGAATTAATTTGAAAACTGTGTAATCTGGCCATTATCCGAATATTGTGTGTATTTTGTGGAAATTTGGGAAATTATGTGAAATGCAAATTTGGCCATGAATTTGTGTGAAATTGTGATTTTAATTGTTTGTTTAATGATTGTTTGAATATTATGATTTTTGGAAAATCATAAATATTAAATATAATATTTATTTATGAAAATAAATAAATATAATAATAAAATAATAATAAAATAAAAAGTGGATTATTTTATTGGCCAAGAGTTTTATTGAGTTATAATGCATTGTTATATGACATGGGTGTATGTATGCACATGAATATGATGCATTGTTATATGGCATTGATGCATGTATGATTATGAATCATGATGCATGTGTGTGAATCATATGCCATGAAATAATAAGATGAAAAGGATGATAAAAAGTGGAAAGTGGTATGTGAGTAAGAGGTTGTGGCGGAGGATGATGTCTGGTGGCCGAGTGGCATAATTCCAGAGATTCCCTGGGAGTTTCAGGATGCCCGGAATGTGGGGGGTCGGAAGCCCTGTCGGAGGTTTCTGCCCGAAGGGAGTGACTCGCGATGCCAGGATTATGGTGCGAGATCCCCGGTTAGAAGGGTAAAGGCCGGAAGCCCTGTCGGAGGTTTCTGCCCGAAGGGAATGCCTCGTGATGCTAGTTGAGATGCGAGATGCCCGGAATGTGGGGGCCGGAGCCCAAAGGGCCATGAGATGGCTGGAATGCTTGGGATCCTGTCGGAGGTTTCGCCCGAAGGGATGGTGATGATGGTGAATTTGATGATTTGAGAAAAGATAATGTGGGGATCAATTGATAAGTAAAAGTGGAAATTGATCTATGATGTGATATGCATGATGATGCATGGCTAATGATGATGTGATATGCATGATTATGCATGGCTAATGATGATGTGATATGCATGATGATGCATGGCTAATGATGATATGATATGCATGGTGATGCATGGCCAATGATGGTATGATGTGATATGCATGGTGATGCATGGCTAATGATGATATGATATGCATGGTGATGCATGGCCAATGATGGTATGATGTGATATGCATGGTGATGCATGGCTAATGATGATATGATATGCATGGTGATGCATGGCTAATGATGATATGATGTGATATGCATGGTGATGCATGGTTAATGATGATGTGATGATAATGATATATGAGATGCCATGGTGATGATGTATATGCTATGATGATGCATGAATATGCTTGACATCAAAAAGGTAAGCAATGCCTGCATTGTATGATGGTATGCATGGTGCACCGAGTTGTTATTGGATTTCCCTATCGCCGAGTGGTTGTACTCACCCCTTTTGGGGATAACATTTCAGATTAGCACTATGCCGCTACCCGCCTGTTTCGCGTGGGGTATTTTACGGTCACCGCCCGATGTTGAGGTGGAGTGAACGGAGATAGATTGTCCTTCCGTGCCCGGATTGACGTTTATCCGAGTGCGATGCTTAGTTATGTATGATATCGGCCCGTCGGGGGCCCGTCATACAAGAGTTCCTTGCTCGTGCACGTTCGACGGGATGGAGCGATGCGAGGGATGCCGCGCCGCCACCACCCGATGCACCGGGTTGGGTGTGAGACCTACGCGCGATTAGTAGGAGTTGGATCTCTTTTTGATGTAGTTAGTCGACACTTTCGATGGGGGGTTTTTGTGCTCGCATGATATTGAGGGTCGAGGTCTCTTTTTGAGGTTTTAGGCTGGACATGGCTGAGTCCTAGCTTTTCCTTGTTATGTACCGACCCGAGAGTAGTCCCATCTTGAAAATATATGTAAATAATGTGTCGATGTTCGTTTATAAAAATCATGATGTTTAGCTGGTGTGTATTTGTATCATGGGTTAGAAGGGAGATAGATGACGATGTGAATTTTGCTTCCGCTATGAGTCGCGCATGGGACCGCTTTAAAAAAAAAATGCCTGAAATCTGGCAAGACTTAATTTAGCCAAGAGATAGAGATGGTAAAAGATGTAACACCGTCGCTGGTGACGACCTGCGAAGGGTTCGGGGTGTCACAATTGATATCTTCATTCTTTTTGAAAGGAAGGTGAACAAAGAACTCCGGATTTTCCCATAAAGGATTAGAACACTTTTGAGCGAATTTAGAATGAGATTCTGAACATGATTCAAACAACTTTTGCATGATGGGATCTAGCAGGCTCATTTGGATAGAAAAAAGTCTTTGAATATTGACAAATTCAGAGAATTGGTCCTTGTACTTAAGACTTTTTTGAGGAATGTTGCGAAGTTGAGAAATCTGAGTCATGATATCTCAACCAATGATCAAATCTTTGTTGGGAAAAGTGGAACCAAAGATTTTTGTGGTTATGGAACACTGTGGAAAAAACTGGATGTTTACTGGAGTAGTTCTTACATTCGTAGAAAAAGTATCTCCTGAGGCAGAATTGGAGTATCGAACACAGGAAGTCCAATATTCTTTAAGAAGAACTTTAGTGTCCAAGATTGAAGAACTTGCTCCAGTGTCTATGAGAGCAATGACAGTGATAGGCTTAGCAAACTTTGAAGTGAAGATTTTCACAATGAAATGGGGGCAATGAATTTAGCATGAAAATATGTTAATGCTCTATTATAAAGAGATGGGAGATACGTGAAAAATATCTTCGGTGGTCTGAATCCGAATCAGTTTCACTGGAAGTTTGGTGACAATGGATGACACAAAGAGTTTGTTCATATGGTTCTTCATCCGTAGAGAATAAAGATTCAATATCATCATTTTCAAGAGATATACCAGTTTCATTATTATATGATGTATCAAATGGTTCTGACTTTTTCATGCTTGGAGACAATTTTTGGCAAAATATCCTTTTTGATTGCAGATGAAGCATCGATTTGATTTCTTGTGGCCTGTGCGATCCTCTCTTTTGCGTAGGTATCGCCATTTCTTCTTCCTTCAGAAGTGCTTAGAGCCATGTCTGGATTTCTTTATCCAGAGCTTCTTGAAGTGCTTCTTTTTTCTGGAAGATTTTCCGCAAGAACCATCACAATCTCGCTTGGGGCATTTAATCTTTAACTTCTGGTGAGAGCAGGCTGCATCAAGTTCTCTATTATCTTCAATATAAGTCTGGATCATTTGGCGTTTTATACACAATTCTTCAAGGCACAAATGAATTTCTTATTAGATTTCTCCTAATGGAATATCCTAAATCCTCCTTTGTTTGCTGAGAAAAGTTCTCTCAACCTGTTGGGATAATTCTCTGGGAATGGAAGTCAGGAAAACATGTTTTAGGTTTGGATCAACTCCAATACCATAAAAGAGCTTAGGCATTTTTCGATAATGCTTATCAAGATGTTTTTTCTGGAGAGAGCAGCATCTTCTTTCAAAAATTTCTCTCCTTTTGAGCTCTTGGAGGTTAGAAGGTTTTCCAACAAAGAAATGGTATAAAAGAGTAACGGCATGGCCAAAGTCAAGTGAAAGTAAGAATTGAAGCTGGTCTTGTTCTGTCACAGATCGCCACTAATGTTTGAGGCTGCTTGTAAACCTTGTGACAAAACTAAGAAGGACATCATATTTATCATGGTTGGTAAGTGCTTGGGCATTTAACCAAGTATTAAATTCCTCAAGTCTTTCTGACCATTTGTGATAAGGAATATCATCAACAGTAAAAAACTGTTTTGATGCATTAGATACGTGCTGAGTGGGATTGTTTGACTGAACAACCTCTGGTTTAGAAGGGTTTGATTCCATATCTTGGTCTGGAGGATCGGCCATGAATATTGATGAAGTTACCGGTACAATAGGAAAGGAATCAATGGTAGAGATTGAGAAGGATGATGAGGACGAGAGGGATATCGAATCTGATTCAAGTATCAAAGATGTTTAGAAAAGCTGATTCTCGCTGAAATAGAATCGATCCGTTGGAATGACAGATCAGCCGTTGAGTAACAGGATTAGGTTGTGATTCCTGATTACCCAAATCTCTTAGGAAAGATTCTAACGGATTTGACAGCATCATTTGGTTTGGCTTTTCCCTTATGACAAGCGAGGATTCCTTAGGCATCTTCTCTTTTCCCTTTTCATTCCTTATTCGGTCCAGTTCTTTGAGACGATTTCGCATTTCAGCCACATCTGTCTTATCTTGTCTGACAGGAACATTTGTGAAAGCAGCAAAGATAGAGGTATTCTGGGCTGGGGGAAGAGGGGGATGTTTTGTCCGCAAAGAAGTCGGAAATGGATTGAATCTTCCTTCTTCAAGGAGTTGGATTTGCCTTTTAAGCTTCTCTATTTCCGTCTTAGGACTTTCGAGATGATGATACCCTAAATGTAGTCCAGATTCCAAGGCATGAAGCCTCTTTTGGAAATCGGAAATCATCTTCTTAGTGGTTTCATCATATCTTCGAAAATCTTGTTGCACATTTGCAATTTTGGAATCAATTTCTTTGAACGCATTGTTATGTGCCAAAAGAGTCTCCGATTGCCAATTTAGGACAGCTTCAGTAACAGGAGTAATTTTCTGTCTTCCATTTTCATCCACATCAGTGGGGGCGGGTATCTTAGGGGCATGCCGATATCTGCCTTGTGGATCGATGAATTCTTCTAGAGCAGGAAACGAAAGTTTGGAACTTTCTCAGACAAGAGGGGGAAAGTCTGTCTCATGGAACATGGTGATGGAAGAACTAGGTGGTGTTTTTGCTGGAGCCTAAAGTGGGTAGGAATGTTTCACCGCCCATTTTAGGATTGGCTTATAAAGCGGGGAAAGAGCTGGTTTTTTCTGAGGCGGAGATGGAGGAGTAGATGGTGGTGGCGTTGTTGAGAAGAAGGGAGGAGCAGTCAATCACCAACTATGAAAAGCTCCTTTCGGAGACATGGATCACCAACTATGAAAAGCTGCATCAGAACAACAAGCATTTCCAGTCTTCAGACTCTGAATTCGTCAAAAAGAAAGATTGAACTATTTCCATCAAATTTGGCAAGGAAAATGAAGAAAGTCCTTCTATCTTCCAAACCCTCTTTATGATTGAACCATGTGATCCTAAGTCAATTTCCGAGCTAGATCCAAAAAAGCTTTTTCAATACTTCAAAAGTGATGGACATCTTGTCCATTACTATAAGGACATGTATGGTCACTGTTTATGGGATCATTTTTGTCAATGCTCCTATTGCATAAACTCTCCCGAGAGGTAGATCCAAATGCAAGACCTCAACGGAAACACAAGAAATCAAAGGATCCTATGTACCAAAAGTACCTGAGTGGAGATCCCTCCGTTGATACTCTTGGAGAGTGTGACAAATTCTAGTTTATGGTTTCCTATGCACCAACTCCACCACCAGAGTTCACTGCTCCTCCCTTCTTCTCAACAATGCCACCACCATCTCCTCCTCCATCTCCGCCTCAGAAAAAACCAACTCTTTCCCCGCTTTATAAGCCAATCCTAAAATGGGCAGTGAAACATTCCTACCCACTTTAGGCTCCAGCAAAAACACCACCTAGTTCTTTCATCGCCACGTTCCATGAGACAGACTTTCCCCCTCTTGTCTGAGAAAGTTCCAAACTTTCGTTTCCTACTCCAAAAGAATTCATCGATCCACAAGGCAGATATCGGCATGCCCCTAAGATACCTGCCCCCACTGATGTGGATGAACATGGAAGATAGAAAATGACTCATGTTGCTAAAGCTATCCTAAATTAGCAATCGGAGACTCTTTTGGCACATAACAATGAGTTCAAAGAAATTGATTCCAAGATTGCAAATGTGCAACAAGATCTTCGAAGATATGATGAAACCACTAAGAAGATGCTTTCCAATTTCCAAAAGAGGCTTCATGCCTTGGAATCCGGACTACATTTAGGGTATCATCATCTCGAAAGTCCTAAGGCGGAAATAGAGAGCTTAAAAGGCAAATCCAACTCCTTGAAGAAGGAAGATTCAATCCATTTCCGACTACTTTGCGGACAGAACATCCCCCTCTACCCCCAGCCTAGAATACCTCTATCTTTGCTGCTCTCACAAATGTTCCTGTCAGACAAGATAAGACAAATGTGGCTGAAATGCGAAATCGTCTCAAAGAACTGGACCGAATAAGGAAGGAAAAGGGAAAAAAGAAGATGCCTAAGGAATCCTCGCTTATCATAAGGGAAAAGCCAAACCAAATGATGCTGTCAAATCCGTAAAAATCTTTCCTAAGAGATTTGGGTAATCAGGAACCACAGCTTGATCATGTTACTCAACAGCCTGATCCTATCATTCCAACAAATCAAATTCTATTTCCAGCATAATCAGCTTTTCTAAACATCTTTGATACTGAATCAGATTTGGTATCCCTCTCGTCCTCATCATCCTTCTCAATCCCTACCATTGATTCCTTTCCTATTGTACCGGTAACTTCATCAATATTCATGGCCGATCCTCTATACCAAGATATGGAATCAAACCCTTTTGAACCAGAGGTTGTTTAGCCAAACAATCCCACTCAGCACGTATCTAATGCATCAAAACAATTTTTTACTGTTAATGATATTCCCTATCACAAATGGCCAGAAAGACTTGAGGAATTTCATACTTGATTAAATGCCCAAGCACTTACCAACCATGATAAATATGATGTCCTTCTTAGTTTTGTCACAAGGTTTACAGGCAGCCTCAAACATTGGTGGTAATCTATGACATAACAAGACTAGCTTCAATTCTTACTTTCACCTGACTTTGGCCATGCCGTTACTCTTTTATACCATTTCTTTGCTGGAAAACCTTTTGACCTCTAAGAGCTCAAAAGGAGAGAAATTTTTGAAAGAAGATGCTGCTCTCTCCAGAAAAAAAAAAAAAAAAAACATCTTGATAAGCATTATCAAGAAATGCTTAAGCTCTTTTATGGTATTGGAGCCGATCCAAACCTAAAACATGTTTTCCTAACTTCCATTCCCAAAGAATTATCCCAACAGGTTGAGAGAACTTTTCTCAGTAAACAAAGGAGAATTCAGGATATTCCATTAGGAGAAATCTAACAAGAAATTCATTTGTGCCTTGAAGAATTATGTATAAAACGCCAAATGACCCAGACTTATATTGAAGATAACAGAGAACTTGATGAAGCCTGCTCTCACCAGAAGTTAAAGATTAAATGCTCCAAGCGAGATTGTGATGGTTCTTGCGGAAAATCTTCCAGAAAAAAGAAGCACTTCAAGAAGCTCTGGATAAAGAAATCCAGACATGGCTCTAAGCACTTCCGAAGGAAGAAGAAATGGCGATACCTACACAAAAGAGAGGATTGCACATGCCACAAGAAATCAAATCGATGCTTCATCTACAATCAGAAAGAACATTTTGCCAAAAATTGTCCCTAAGCAAGAAAAGGTCAAAACCATTTGATACATCATATAAAGAATGAAACTGGTATTTCTCTTGAAAATGATGATATCGAATCTTTATTCTTTGCGGATGAAGAATTATATGAACAAACTCTTTTTGTCATCCATTGTTACCAACCTTCTTGTGAAACTGATTTGGATTCAAACCTTGAAGATATTTTTCACATATCTCTCACCTCTTCAGAATAGAGCACTAACATATTTTCAAGCCAAATTCATTGCCCCCATTTGCTTGTAAAAATCTTCACTTCAAAGTTTGCTAAGCCTATCACTGTCATTGCTCTCATAGACACTAGAGCAAGTTCTTCAATCTTGGACACTAAAGTTCTTCATAAAAAATATTGGACTTCCTGTGTTCGATACTTCAATTCTGCCTCAAGAAATACTTTTTCTACGAATGTAAGAACTACTCCAGTAACCATCCAGTTTTTTCCACAGTGTTCCATAACCACAAAAATCTTTGGTTCCAGTCTTCCCAACAAAGATTTGATCATTGGTTGGGATATCATGACTCAGATTTCTCAACTTCGTATCATTCCTAGAAAATGTCTTAAGTACAAGGACCAATTCTTTGAATTTGTCAATATTCGAGACTTTTTTCTTTCCAAATGAGCCTGCTAGATCCCATCATGCAAAAGTTGTTAGAATCATGTTCGAATCTCATTCTGAATTCACTCAAAAGTGTTCTAATCCTTTATGGGAAAATCCGGAGTTCTTTGTTCGCATTCCTTTCAAAAAAAGAATGAAGATATAAATCCAACCAAGGCAAGTCACGTGGGAATGAAGCCAGAACACCTAGTTTTAGCCCAAAGGGAATGCTCAGAACTATTGCAGGAAGGCCTTATTGAAATCTCCAACTCTCAAAGGGCTTGTGAAGCCTTTTATGTCAATAAGCATGCCGAGCAAAATAGAGGTAAGATGAGACTGGTAATTAACTATCAACCTCTTAACCTTTTTTCTCTAAGATGACAAATTCCCTTTACCATCTAGAAATTCCCTTTTTACCGAATTGACAAAAGCCCACATTTACTCCAAATTCGATTTCAAAGCCAGATTTTGGCAATTGGGCATCCATCCTGAAGATAGACCCAGGACAGGGTTTTGTATCCTGAACCAACACTTCCAATGGAAAGTTTTTCCTTTTGGCCTAAAGGTAGCACCATCCCTATTTCAAAAGGCCATGTGTCAAATTTTTCAACCAATCCTGTCAAGTGCAGTAGTATACATCGACGATATTTTGCTCTATAGTCCTTATGAGCAGTCACGCTTCCAACTTCTTGAACAGTTCGCAGAAATTGTGAAAAAGTATGGGATCATGCTTTCTCAAAGAAAGATGAATATCGCCCAGACGGAAATTGAACTTCTTGGTATCCACCTTAACAAAGGTATATACTATCCAGGACCACATATTGCTTAGAAATTGTTGAAATTTCCTGAAGAAAATTTAATGATAAAACAAGTTCAACAATTTCTTAGGATAATCAATTATCTCAGAGACTTTGTTCCAAACATTGCAAAGCTATTGATTCCATTAAAAACGACGTTGTAGAAAAATCCCCCACCTTGGGGAAAATCTTAGATTAAAGCAGTTGCTGAACTTAAGGAAATTATGTAGACTCTTCCTCCATTACAAATCCCATCAACAGGGAAGAGAATTCTCCAGACTGACGCTAGTGATGAATACTGGGCAGCCATCCTGTTTGAAGAAATCAATGGTAAGAGACACTTGTGTGCCTACAAAAGTGGAAAATTTTCCCAAAAGCGGAAATGCATTATCATTCCACTTTCAAAGAAATCTTGGCGGTAAAGAATGGAATAAAAAAGTTCGAATTCCATCTCATTGGCCATCACTTCCTAGTAAAATTGGATATGGCATCTTTTCCTCAGATGACCAAGCTCAAACAAAAGCAGATTCCAAATTCTCAATTGCTTCGATAGGCTGAACGGTTCTTAAAATATTCTTTTGAGACCAAACACATTGCTAGGAAAAAGAATGTGTTTGCTGACAAAGACTTTTTGTCAAGGCCAGAGGCATCAGTAGAAATCAACATGTACATCATGAGGCATGCTTTTCATACTCTTCATCACAATGAAAAGTACAAGATTGAGAGGATAAAAGATTGGCCAAGCTGGTGATATCCCCAGGAGATCATTGAGCAAATCCAAAATGACAGCCTTACTGAAAATCCGAATAATCTCATGTGGCAATGCCACATAGATCTGTTCAGACTCAATGGATGTTCAATTCTTTATCCTTTTGGATTAAATTCAGACTATCCGTTCATACATCCTCTAATCTGGAAGGAAAACGATGTCCCTGATCAACTCAGATGATTATTATGGTACTTAACCAATAAGTACTTAATAGCTATTGAAATTCCAATCAGAAGATTCATTGCCAATTCCAACCAGAAGATTCATTGCCAATCTCACCAGAATATTTGGACTTGGTAGAGAAAACATTGAAAAGGAGAATGACAGAAATCTCTTAGATTTCCTTAATTGGTTTTATCCCCCTACTCACTGGAGATACCTCTTTAAAAAAGAACTGAGAACCACACAACCAAACCCTAAGGTCCATACTATTTTGTTTTTTCAACGACCATGGGCTTTTGTTACAAATAATGGCAGCATTACCAATGCCCCTCAAATTATAGGAACCACGTCCTATAAACCTTAGCCACACGGTGCAGAAGCTAGGATTCACAAATCTTATTCAAGACCTGTTGGTTACTGTGAGCACCAATACCGAGAACTCCAAATGGTTTTGTGCCAAGAAAATAAAACCATTCTTGAAGATGCATGGAACTATAATGTACCTACTGCATGGGATCATTATAGTCTCGCACTAGAAGCCAAGGAAGCACTCAAGAAATTCAGACAAGTTACATCATCACAGGAGCACGAAATGGCAGACAAAGATGACATTACATAATCCTCTCAAGACCCCTATGCCAAATGGGAAGGTCCTCTTTCCCAAGATCCCTATGACTAAGGACCTTTGTCTTTATCTCAAAGCATAGACACATCCTACTATGCTCAACCATCCAATTGGCCTTAGCCAAGCATTCCTGCCGACACTACAGGCTCCTCCCAGAATCAAGCAGAAGCATCCTCACTAAACCAAATTCTCTCACTAGATGCACTTGAAGGACTCAAGCAAAAATATGAAGAACATCTTCTGGCAATGCATAGCTCAGATGACTCAGACTATAACTATAATGCTTGTGATAGACGAGACTATTGACCGTACAAGTCACTATATCGAGTTATTGTTCATGTTTACTGTAGCAGTTGGCTAGGGAATTCATCGTTCACTGTCACTGTTCATACCGTGCGAATAATTCCCTACCAGAAGTTTCCGATGCCTTTGTTTATTTCAGGACCCGTGAGCATGGTCCGTGTTTGTGTGTGACTTTGTATTGCCTATAAAAGGCAAAGAGGATGTAATGTGTTGGGCAGAGTCCCTTGAAGTAAAGTGAGTGTTTTGTGAAACTCTCTCATGACTTTCTAAACTCCTTCTTCTTCTCCAGCCTGCTATGATCCTCTGAGAAATGCAACTCTGATAGTTAGTGTTGACACCTAAATTTTGACTAATCATTTAGTAATTAATTGCATAAAAAATTAGGGATTAATCTTTAACCCCTCAAAAAAGTATAATAATAATAATAGTAGTAGTAGTAAAATTGCATTTCATGTAGTCGCATTTGCATTGATACTAAAAGCAGAGGCTCGCGATCGATGATATACACAAAAGTTACGGCCATCGTTTGTCCCCCCCCACATTAATGCATGCACAAAATGGGGTACAATTTTATAATATTTTCCTTGCCTATAAATAAGCAAGGGTCCTCAGCTTAAAGCGCCAGGGGGGGAATGAAAAAAGAATTCATTCAAGATGTTTGTTAGAAGGAAAAGCGAGTGAGGCGAGTGCAGCAGAGAGAGGAGATAGGAGAGACGTGCGAGAGAAAGGTGAGGGGATGTGAGGGAGACTTGAGGAAAAAAAAAAAGAAGGCATTCTTCTCCTTCTTCGGGCAGCACCTCGCCGGCCCTCTCGTGCACGCTTCTACCGCCGCCGACGCCGGCAACCATGCCTCTATCCCCGCAGTCACCGCTCGCGCCGCGCCGTTGCCGTTTACACTCATCGGAGCCGCCCCTCAGCCGCGACGCCACAGCTTGCTACCCCTCGCTGCACCTCCACCTGCAATTCGACCCACTACACCAACAGCCCGTCATGCCAGTCCCCTACCGCTACGTTGCCACTCCGCCATCCAACTCAACGCCGGGCCATTCCCGTAAGCCGCGAAGCCGTCCTACCCCACTGTGACTCCTTTGCCCAAGCGCTCGTCTCTCCGCCTGCCGGATCTGCAGCGCCCGCGGGCCTCCCTCACTGCACGAAGCCCACCGTTGCTACTGTCAGTCACTATCACTCCAAACGCCTGCGCTAGGTGCCCCCCGATGCCCCTGCCTACGACGTTGCTACTACTCTGCTCCGCCCGCCTCTACTCTGTCTCGCTGGAGGCGGACCCAAGCCAGATCTGCAAATCCCGCAACCCATTTGCCTTCGCAGCTGCCGTTGCTCACAATCACTCTTGTAATCCTAGCCACCGTCGGAGCCCTGCGACGAAGTGAGGCTGACGATTCCCCTTGACAAAGACGTCCCGACACCTGCTGCCCACATTGCCGCCATGCTGTGCAGACTGGAGCCGTGAAGCCGACTTGCACATCTCGTTGTGGACAGGAGCTTGTGAACCCCCCGTACCGCGTCTCCGCCACCGCCAACCCGTGAGTAGCCCATGACACCGAGTGCCACCTGCACCACGGTACACCACCCAGCACCCAAGCCTCCGCTAGATCTAGATCCGGGCCGCCGCACCGACACCCAACCCCTGTTGTCGAATCGCCTCCACCATAGGAGCTCAGAGCGCCGACGCCTGCTCACCGCGACCCAAAGACTCCGTCTCTCGCAGCCCTACCCACCGCACCAACAATGACTTGTCGCTTCCCTGCTCCATTGTCGACGCCACAGCTTGCTTTCGCTATCGCCTGAAGCCATCTGTGCCGTCCGTGCAACGATGCCTTTGCTTATGACGCCGCAATCCACTACGCCTCCTCTGCCGCAACCCTCTACTCCACCGCGAGCCCATCTCGCCTGCGACCCTCCACCAAGGAAGCTTGCAGCCCTTTGTTCCCCTGACGACCTGCTGCTGCCTCCTCGCTGCGCCATCAGCTTCTGCCCGAGCCTCTTCGCCAAACCTCGACAAACCCGCCGGAGCTTCGACGAATGGGACCCGCTACCTTTAATGACCTACCACGAGCCCTACTTGAAAGGAAAAAGGAAAAAAAAAAGGAAAAAATTAGGTAGTTTTTTTATTATTTTTATCTTTATTTTTTTGTATATTTTATAGTTTTTTTTAGTAGAATTATTCCTAATGTATGATTGATATTCGATATGAGATTGCCTCTGAAATTTGGGATTGATAGTCCGATTTTCGCACCCAAAATCCGACTCGCAATCGCTTGCAAAATCGTCAATCCAATCTCACGCCCGAGATTCAATTCATGATTTATTTAAAAATTGGCCAACCAGATCTCATGAGTGAGACATGGTTCGCCAATTTGTGGATATCGATTCTATCTTATCTGATTTGCCGTCATGTTGGTTGAATCAATTTTACTTTTGTAAAAAGAAAAATCCAAAAAATATTTGAATTAGGATTAGGTTGATTTTAGAATATCTCTTATTATCTTGCATATTTAGAATAGGGATTTCATTTCGAATTTGTTATAAAAAAAAATGTCTTCATTTAGGATTTTTTTTATTTGGCAATTTTAATTTCAAATTTCATAAAAGAAAAAGAAAAAATAGAATTAGGGCATTCTTTGCGCGTCATTGCTATTAGGATAGATCACATGCTTATTAAAAATAAAAATATAAAAAATCATGTGCACGTCATATAGTACTAGGTTCATGAAATGCACGTCATTTAGTGATTGTTGCTAGGTCTATTTAATTAGAAATTACCCGTAATTAGAATTAGTTCATCTAGTTTATTTAGGTCGCACATTTAATTATTGCATTCCTCTAATTTCAAAATTTCATGAAGAAAACACAAAAAAAAAAAATTACTTTACTCCTATCATGTAGTTTAGGTCATGTTGCAATGTCACGTCATCTCATATTAGATTAGTGACATGCATTGCATAAATCATGAGTGATTGCGTGTTAATTAGAAATCATATCTAGGGCTGTTGATGTGAATTCTGATCTAACATTGCAGAAACTTTCGTTGCTATGAGGTAAGTCTTGCAATTTATTCACTATTTTATCTGGGTGTCAAATCGGTGGTCTACGCACCCACATGAACACCTCACATGTTAGGGAAATAGATTTAAAATCAATTCAAGCTGCTTGCAAAACATTTTTTTTCAAATAAAAGAACAAGGTACTGAAAGGGCGTTAGAGAAATCTAGCGTAACCAAGTCCCCGAATTTACGATCTTTAGTTCATAGAAGTAAAGTAAATCTCCCATTACTTTACTTGGGTTTCTAATCAACCCATCGAAAATAGATTAGTGGCGACTTCTGATTAAAAATCAATTGCATGCTAGATATTTGAACCTAAGTCGCGAATTGGTAAGGGCTTGGGAGAGCCCGAGCTAAGTTAGACTTAGTAGTCTATTAGCCTAGTTTTAGGTGGTGCACCCGAAAATTAGGTCGCGACAGCTTGGCGACTCCACTGGGGACTTGAGTTAAAACTCTCAGTAAACTTAGGCTAGTTTTTCTTTTCTTTTGAAATTTTTTTTGTTTGGTAGTGAGGATCCTAGATACGTCCTTAACGTTTAAGGTGTAAATGTTCTTGCGGGATGGGAGGTATACGGGGAAGTGTTTGCTGACATTTGTTTTTGCAAAGAAGTGTAGGAATGCATGGTTTACTTTCACTTATGAAGTGTTGCTTGATCTGAATTGTTGTGCATGTCTACATTTGCACTACACTCTTGCACACACAACCCATCGCCAGACTTAGGCCCCATAAGATTACCTAGGATGGTATCGAGATGGATACCACTCTGATCGCATGCCCGCGGTACGAGTCGCCCATGTCGATCTTGAAATCTCTTTTATGGTGTCAAGAGTACCCACCTCGGTCTGCATGCCCGCGACCCAGGTTGGCTCTTTGACCAAGCCGGAGTCATGAGGACCAAACTTAGTCTGCACGCCCGTGGCTAGTTCGATCATCATTGTGGCTTCACATTGCTAAGCTTGTCTAGAGTAGAAATCGAGCCTCACATCTCATATGCATGTCTATGTGATTGCCATTGATTTTTCTTGGTGAAGTAAGTCTTCTATCCCTATACTATGCAATTTACTTAATTTGTCATACTTTCGGTCAGTTCATAACAATCTAGGTTGGTCATTTGATCTAATTCATTTGTCAATTAGGAGAAAATTGCTATACAATGAATCATTTGCAAA
This sequence comes from Eucalyptus grandis, assembly GCF_016545825.1. Lineage (NCBI taxonomy): Eukaryota > Viridiplantae > Streptophyta > Magnoliopsida > Myrtales > Myrtaceae > Eucalyptus > Eucalyptus grandis. The sequence continues at coordinate 68,806,808 of NC_052619.1, read as the reverse complement.
AAAAAAAAAAAAAAAAAAAACTTTGGAGAATTTGTTTTCAATTCATTATTCCTATCAAGGAGTTTCAAAATTTGGCTTTTCCTATTTCATGTTTAGGAAATTTGGTTCTTGCTAGGGTGTCCTATTTTTATTTTTCTAGTTATTTTTAGGAAATTCCCTTCTTGCACAGACTTTTCATGAATAAATGAAAAAAATGAAAAATTGATTAGATCATTGTCATGGATTTGCTCTCTATTTACACCTCATGCTTACATATTTTCATCCATTTGAATTAGGTGACAACGAATCCCCCACGTTCGCCCACTATTACACGATCAAGAGCTAAAATGGCTAATCAAACTGAAATGCATGATTGTATCTCCACTATGGAAGATCAACTCCAACAGTTAGTCACCTCTATGCAGCTTCTGACAGCTCAAATCCAATCCCTCCAAGCGAATCTAACTCCTACACCTGCTCTTCCCGAGATAGTAGTTCTGAAGCAGGAAAACAAGGCCCAAGTGGGTGATGACGACATGCCCAAGCTGGAAGATGACCCATTGTCAGTCATTGTTGACAAGGTCAAGCTTGACAACATCCCTAAGACGGAGCAAGATGAACGCTTCGCTAAGTTGGAAGAGAAAGTGAAGCAATTGCAAGAGTCGCAGAGTTCACTCCCATTCGACTTGTCAGTTTATGAGTTGGTCAAGGTACCAAGCAAGTTCAAAATGCCAGAGTTTGAAAAATACGATGGCACTTCTTGCCCAAAGGCTCTTTTGCAGATGTACCATGTATGCATGACCCAACATGTCAAGAATGAACCCCTCATGATCCAATCATTCCATGCGAGTTTGACCGGACTCGCACTAAACTGGTACGTGATGAAGAATGTCAATCTTCTCAACACCTAGAATGAAGTGGCCGACGCATTTCTCAAATAGTATAAGTTCGATATGGACATTGTACCTTCCCGAGAAGATCTTGAGAGGATGAAGAAGAAGAGGGAATCATTTAAGGAGTATGCCGTGAGATGGCGAAATCTGACAACTCAAATCACTTCTGAGCCTACTGAAAAAGAATTGATGAAGTTGTTTGTCAAGACTCTCTCGTCTGAGTTTCGTAACCGGATGGCTAGCACATACGTTGAAAACTTCAACCAACTTGTTCCCGTAGGAGAACAAATTGAGATGGAGATAAGAGAAAGGTGGTTTACTGAGCCATCTAACAAGAGGTTTTCTACCAAGAAGGAGAAGGACCTTGAAGCTGAGATTAATGTGACCTATTCTCAACCGATTCATGATACATCTAGTCGCACTCCAGCAATTAAGATTTCTACTGAGCAACAAGGTGGAGGACATCAGCTCTTTGGTCGACGATGTAATGTTAGAAGACAGTTCACACCTCTTCCTGGACCCTTATCCAAAGTTTTGCCTGTCCTCCAAAAGAAGGGATTACTCTCTACGGAGCCAAAATGACCAAACCCTGAGCATTATCCTGCATATAATCTCTCCGAGAAGTGTGACTATCACATGGGAGAGGTTGGTCACTCCACTGACGATTGCTATGTTTTGAAGCATAGGGTCCAAGACCTCTTGGATACAAAGGCGTTCTCTTTCAGCAGTAATCAGAAAGACCCTCTGCCCAACCAATGCTGTCACTGACTGAAGAAGTTTTTATCTTCACACTCCTCTACGAATGAGTCTTTTTTATGCTTTCTAGGATTTAAAGTTTTTTTTAGGATCTCCTGCTTTCGGAGACTTCAATTATTGCTTTCGTTTCTAGGATTTGCTTGTTTGCATTTTCCATTCCAATAATGTAATTCATTTGATTCTATTAAATGAAATTACAATTTTATTTCCAATTTTGAGGACATGACGGGGTACACCAAACCAATCCGGTGACGATATCCAACAATGAAAAGAAAATATCATCCAAGGAGAATTCTGAGGACCGGGCTTCTTTATGCTTCCTCATCCAAAAATAAAAATATCCCAAAAAAAATCATTTTTCAAGCCATTTCCAAAAGCATGCATTAGGTTAGCCCTGTTTAATTTTCTGACTCATTTACTTTATATTTCAGAGCAGTACTTTCTGGGCTTGATGAGAAAGCATCTGAAAAAGACACATCATATGACAAATTGAGGGTATATGGCAGATTTCGGTAGTGACCCAACCGAGATAAAATCTCGATCTGAGCTGTGCAATTTGAATTTACTTTGATGTTGCACAGTATCCTATTCATGCATGTTCTCTTGTGTAGGGGCAAAAGCGGATTTTCAGTCTTGATTGATAGGGATAATCCAAGGACACCTATTGCTGAGACAGTCCCTTTATGAGGCAATTCCCTGAATGAATATTGGAAACCATGTTTTGAGTGTGGTAACTTGTCTGTTTTGAAGTCACAAAAGCCTTTCATGCTTAAAGTTGTTGGACTCTTTTGAAAATAGAATAATGGTTTTGCCTATTTAACTCACCAATTTCATGTGGAGATTTGTCAAGATGGACAAATCAATGGAGTGACATCAATGCCTAAGAATGCTAAATGAGATGTGTCAGGATGATGAAAGACATGCCTTATCCTATACACAGTCCCCTACTTATACATATGCGAGATGAGTGTAGAAAGTTCCATATCTACAAGGTAAAGAGTTCTCTCGCAAAAGGTACAATGACCAAAGTGATGAGGGGCAATTCATTTCTCTATCCCAAACACTACAGGTGATCCGTTGCTTAACCCCTTTGAGTCGCTTAACCCCTTTGAGTCCCATACACTTATGGAGATTCTTTTCAAATTACCCCTATCAAGAACCACCCCACATCGAGGCAAATTGGAGGTAAGACAGCATCATGAGGTGAGGAAAATGAAAAGAAATTTTCTTACTCTCGCTTGCATCAATCTTCAAGCCGTTCTATTACATTGAATTCATGCGGTAATTTAAATACCTTAGGATGACGAAGAGCATTTCTTTCTCTATCTTATATACTTATATCCTTTGCATAACCCACTTGAGCGTGCGATTTCATTTCTTTAAACCCAGTTGGTGATCATCCCCCACATTAGGGCAAGGCAAAAGGCAGATGAAGACCCTTGAAAGTTCGAGTGTCATTCAAAGTGTAATTGCTTGACGCATACATTATGAGCAAGAATTGAAATAAAAATAGAACTAAGAGGCATGAAAAAGCAGTGTGCCTAGTAAAAGCAAGGCCAATGCCCATGAAAAAAGAATTGAAGAATAAAATGAGTGAGAACTAGGGGCATAAAAAAGCAATGTGCATGATAAAAGCAAGATCAATGCCCCAAGAGAAAAGTCAAATCCCATATGAGGCGGTACATAAAGAACTCAAATGCCGAGATGTTACAATCAATGGAGTTTTGATACGAAGAAAATCTTCGACGGTGAAGAAGAAGATTGGTGGCAATGTCAAGATGATCACCAACTCTGATCCCTCTAAACACATTTTGAGCTTAACCAGCCTTTCGTTTCTCAACCCATGAACCTAGCCTACGTTACGTCCCTTGCAAAAGTCTCTTCTAATTATGGCACTTGAATTAACATAGGATTTCACATGTCTTAAGCATTGCTAAAAGAAGTGCGGGCAAGATTATTTCTTTCTCATTTTTTAGGATTCTTGACTTGTAAACCCGAAGATGATTGCGGAATTGTTTTTTCAATAGCCTTCACTCAAAGAATCCCTTTGTTAAGCCATTGACCAAGCCCACATTACGATCCCTATTAATGACCTCTCAGATTGGTAAGGTCATACTGCTTGCAAGAATACTCATACCCTTGTTGGTATGATGATAGTGAGATGGAGTGATCCTCCGAAAATAGCTCTTCTGAATGAGAGTGAGTGAAAGTCCTTTATAACTGAAAGTCCCTCATTTAGTATTCTTAAGAAATCCATGTCATCGTCTTGAACGACAATTCTCTCCTGTGAAAATTTGGGTGATGCAAATATGGTAAAGTCATTATTGATGAAAACCTCATTGAATTTTGAAATGTGCATTTTAAAGTAGCTCAGATTATCTACCTCTTTGATGAATGCATAGAGTTTTGCTCTAATCGTGTCTAACAGATAATATTTTTTTGAAGATCGAGTAATACTTGACGTTCAATTTGCTCCTTGAAGCCTTGAGATTCGGCGTGCTTTTGTAGCCCGAAGCCTCTTTCATTGACTCAGCGTGCTTCCATAGCCCGATGCCCCTCTTTAACAATCCGGCGGGCTTCCATAGCCCGGAGTCCCTATATATGAACCTGGTGTGCTTCCGTAGCCTAGAGTCCCTTTCATCGACTCGGCGTGCTTCCATAGCCCGATGTCCCTCTTGATTAATCCAGCGTGCTTCCATAGCCCCAAGTTCCTTTATATTGACCTGGCGTGCTTGCGTAGCCTAAAGTCTCTTGCATCGACTCAGCATGCTTCCATAGCCCGATGTCCCTCTTTATCGATCTAGCGTGCTTCCATAGCCTGGAGTTCCTTTATATTGACCCGGCGTGCTTCCATAGCCCAGAGTCCCTTTCATCGACTCGGTGTGCTTCCATAGCCCAATGTCCCTCTTTATCGACCCGGTGTGCTTCCATAGACCGAAGTTCCTTTATATTGACCTGGCGTGCTTGCATAGCCCAGAGTGCCTTGCATCGACTCGGCATGCTTCCATAGCCCGATGTCCTCTTTACCAATCCGGCCTGCTTCCATAGCCCCAAGTTCCTTTATATTGACCAGCGTGATTCCATAGCCCAACGTCCCTTTCATCGACTCGGCGTGCTTCCATAGCCCGATGTCCTCTTGATTAATCCAGCGTGCTTCCATAGCCCCAAGTTCCTTTATATTGACCTGGCGTGCTTGCATAGCCTAAAGTCTCTTGCATCGACTCAGCGTGCTTCCATAGCCCGATGTCCCTCTTTATCGATCTAGCGTGCTTCCATAGCCTGGAGTTCCTTTATATTGACCCGGCGTGCTTCCATAGCCCAGAGTCCCTTTCATCGACTCGGTGTGCTTCCATAGCCCAATGTCCTCTTTATCGACCCGGTGTGCTTCCATAGACCGAAGTTCCTTTATATTGACCTGGCGTGCTTGCATAGCCCAGAGTGCCTTGCATCGACTCGGCATGCTTCCATAGCCCGATGTCCCTCTTTACCAATCCGGCCTGCTTCCATAGCCCCAAGTTCCTTTATATTGACCAGGCATGATTCCATAGCCCAACGTCCCTTTCATCGACTCGGCGTGCTTCCATAGCCCGATGTCCCTCTTTACTGACCCGATGTGTTTCCATAGCCCATAGTCCCTTTATATTGATCTGGCATGCTTTCGTAGCTTAGAGCCCCTTCCATCGACTCAGCATGCTTCCACAACCCGATGTCCCTCTTTACCAGTACGGCGTGCTTCTATAGCTCGGTGTCCTTTTCATCGACTTGGCGTGCTTTCGTAGCCTAGAGTCTCCCTTTATATTAACCTGACCGGCGTGCTTTTATAGCCCGATGTCCCTCATGATTGACACAGTGTGTTTTCGTAGCCCGATGTCTCTCTTCATTGACACGGTGTACTCTCGTAACTTGGAGTTCCTGACCCGGCATGCTTCCGTAGCCCGGAGTCCTTTTCATCGACTCGGCGTGCTTCTATAGCCCGAATTCCTTTTCAGAATTTGAGAGTCTGAAATCTTTCAATCCGTTGTTGACATTTCAGTTTGGATCTGAATGTCACAAAACTGTTCATTAAGCATTTCATTCTAGATATGAATGCTTTTCGATTTTTCCCGTTATACCTTAGTCTGGATCTAGGTATTTCGAATCTTCTTAATCCAATATTCATCTCACCCGACATTGAGTGTCTATTGGTTAAGTTCCAAAATTCTTCACATCTTAGTTTCGATCTGAATGTCTCAAAACTCTTCGTTAAGCATTTCATTCTGGATATGAATGCTTTCGATCTTTGGCGAATAACAACCCAAATGCCATAACTTGGCATGGGAGGACATAAGTGCCATAACTTCGAAAAAGGTACACTTAAGTGCCAATTTCAAGTTAAATGGAACACTTAGGTGCCACTCCGGTGAAAATCCGGCCAAATGGTTGACGTGGCATTTTCCGGTGAGTTTGGTCCAAAACGGCGTCGTTTTGCACGCCGACATGGCGAGAAAATGCAAAAACAATGCCGTTTCGTGTGTCGATGTGTAAATAATAATATAAAAATTAATTAAATTTAATTCAAACTTAATTTTATTTAAAATATACTAAAAATTTAAAACTAAAAATTTTAAAATTTTAAAAAATTTAAAAAAAAAAAAGGAGGCCAAAGGGGAAGGCCGAGGGCCGAGCTCTAGCCGCCACCACCTCCCCGCCGTCACCGGGAAGGGCAGGTGACGGAGGGGGAAGGGTTGGCCAGGGGGTCATCGGCCCTCGGCCGATCGGCGAGGGCCGCGACCCTCGCCCAGATCCGGGCGAGGGCTCGTGAGGCCCTAGCTGCAATCCGGCTAGGCTGGCGGCCCTCGCCGCTAGTCGGCCGAGGCCGCGACCCCGATCGACCCTCTTCCCTCCATTGCCGACTCTTCCGGCGACGGCGGGGAGGCGGCGGCGATGAGGGCTCAACCCTCACCCGCCCCTTCGGCCTCCCCTTTTTTTTTTTTAATTATTAGTTTTTTTAATTTTTAGAATATTTTAAATAAAATTAAGTTTAAATTTAATTTAATTTATTTTTATATTATTATTTACACATCGACATGAAACGGCGTCGTTTTTGCATTTTCTCACCACGTCAGTGTGCAAAAAGACGCTGTTTTGGACCAAACTCGCCGGAAAAATGCCACGTCAGCCATTTGGCCGGATTTTCACCGGAGTGGCACCTAAGTATTCCATTTAACTTCAAAACTGGCACTTAAGTGTACCTTTTCGTAGTTATGGCACTTAAGTGTCCCCCCGTGCCAAGTTATGGCACTCCAAGTGTCCCAAACTCGATCTTTTTCATTGTACTTTAGTCTAGATCTTGGTATTTCGAATCCTCTTAATCCAATATTCATCTCACCTAACATTGAGTGTCTATTCGTTAAGTTCCCAAATTCTTGACATCTCAGTCTAGATCTGGATGTCTCAAAACTCTTCGTTAAGCATTTCATTCTTGTGACATCCTGAAATTCGACCTCGTTTCGATAAAGTGAAATGGGCATTTCGTCAACGTGTTTACGGTCCTTTCTCTCTGAGCTGATCACTCACAAGTTAACTAACCTATTGGATGAAGCCGTTAAGGGATGTATCTGCAGTAAAATCCCTGAAAGCTACTCAATTGGTTGGATTGAACTAAAATCACGTCTGATCGATTTTTAACCACGAAATTGAACTCGATTTCGGGAATCGAATTTTAAGTGCGTCATAATTCCTTTTTAGGACCTTGTCTCATCGTTCGTCAATTTATTGACGAGCCCGAAATTTCAAGAAAGAAATTATCGGAGGAAAAATCGAAGATCAAAAGAAAATAGAAAGGGAAAAGAAAAGAAAAATAAGAATAATGTTATTATTTTATTTCTTTTCTCTCTCCCTTTTCTCTCTTTCTTCTCTCTCCTCTCCCCTTCCCCTTCGTGCGAAACCCTCCCCCACGCCAACCAATTCCCCTTTTTTCCCTCTTGTTGGCTTCCACTTTGCTTTTCCCCTTCACCTTTTTTACTTTTGACCGGTCAATACCTATCCTCTCTCTCTCTCTCTCTCTCTCTCTCTCTCTCTCTCTCTCTCTTTCTTCTCCTTCTTCTTCCTCCCCGTGCGTCCGAACAAGCGAAGAAAAAGCGAAGCTTGAACCAGAAGCCGTGAGGCGCACGAAGACAGCATCTAGCAGCCCGTCGCCGCCACATCGGAGCCAGACCGCCCGCGCCGTGCGTGCGCCGCTCGCCGCGAGCTCCGCCAGCCGTCGCCTCTCGCGCCCTGGCGTTCTCCCAGCCGCGCGACCCAGCCGCCGTTCCACCCTGTCCGGCCACCTCCGACCGCCGTTCAACCCCGCCGGACTTCCCCGGCGTCCCCCTCGTCCTCCGCCGGCCTCCCCTCGCCGTTTTGGCCGCCGGAGCAGCCCCGGCCAGCCCCGTCCAGCAACCCACGAAATGGGTTTCCAGCTGGTTTGGGCTCGCTTTTGGGCCATTTCCGGGCCCCGAACCCGAGCCGTGCTTTGGGAAGTTTCGTTCCTCGCGTCGCCCCCGTCGGATTGATCCGATTTGCGCGCAATTTGGTGAGTAATCTCACTAATCCCGGATTAGTTGGCTAATTATGCTTAAGGTTGGTTTAGTTTTAATTAATTATGTTTAGGTTGTTAGATTAGAATAAATTAGCAATTATTAGTCAATTGTGATGTGATTTAGATAAATTGATTATGCAATTAGCAAGTAGACGTGGTCTACTAATTATCGGAAGTGCCTCGAGATTTTTCCCGACCCTTAGTGGGCTCCAATTAGGCTTTTAGGGCCTAAGTGGAATTTTTAGTATTTAAATATTAATTTTCGGAATTAAATTAAATAATTATTTATTTTCCGAAAATTCAACTGAGATGGTCCGGAACCGGAATTTTATGCTGATGACTGTGGTGAAGTCCGTTTATTTAACTAAGCACCAATTTGAGCTAAATTGGATTTATTATAATTAATTATTAATTCTCGAAATTAATTAATTATTTATTTATTTTCCGAAAATTCAACGGAGATGGTCTGGAACCAGAAAATTATGCTGATGATCGTGGTGAAGTCTGTTTATTTAATTGGGCCTTATTTTGAGCTAAATGGAATTTTTAATATTTATTAATTAATTTTCGAAATTAATTAATTAATTAATTATTTTTCGAAAATTAAGTTTGAGATGGCCGACGACCGAAATCTCGTGCCGATTGTCGTGGCGCAGTCTGTTTATTTATTTGAGCTATGAATTGTGTTGAATTGATTTAATTGTGGATATTTAGGATATGTTCCTAAATTGATTATTTGGGTAAATCGAGTACGAATTAAGGATGTAGATAATTACTTTAGAAATGGGATGAATCATCATGAAAGGCACGTGGCTCGGTGAATCGTACATCATCTCGGAGAATGCACGTGGCTCGGTAATTTGGTATATCGCTTCGGAGAATGCACGTGGCTCGATGATTAGTACGTCGCCTTGGAGAATGCACGGGGCTTGATGATTAGATATATCACCTCGAAGAATGCACATGGCTCGGTGACGAAGTATGTCGCCTTGGAGAATGCATGTGGCTCGGTGATTAAGTGTGGCATCCTAAAAGAGACACGTGGGCTCGGTAATTTGATGCATTACCTCGGAGAATGCACGTGGTCTCAATGAGTACATTTGGCATCTTGAATAGACACGTGGGCTCGGTGACTTGATGCATCGCCTCGGAGAATGCACGTGGGCTCGCTGATTCAGAATGGCATTTTAAAGGGCACGTGGGCTCGGTAAAGTAATGCATTACCTCGGAGAATGCACGTGGCTCGGTGATTGGTTTTATTAATTGAGACTGAATAGCAATAGCTTGAATGACCGGGAAATGGTCAGGCTGATATGTAATCGACTAGGTCGATTGATCATTGCTTTGATTTGATGTCGTGGATTGATTGACTGATTGGAAATGACCGTGAGAGGTCTTGTTGGCATATAATCGACTAGGTCGATTTGATCGATGCTTCGATCCGTGATATGATTGCTTGGGTGCCTATTATGAATTGTACTGACTTGCAGGTGGGATCCGAGGCTAAGGTAAGTCCTCTCGCTCTGTGCGTGTTTAGGCAGCCTATAGTATAATGGTTTACTAATCGGGCTTAGTGGGGTAGAACTCGCTGAGACGTAGTCTCATCCCAGTTTGGGGAAAACATTTCAGGACCCTGATGAGAGGCTGAGGAGGAGGAATCTGAGGGGAGAACTCTGAGGTGAAACCTGAGGAGAAGAATTTTGGAAGAAGAAGATAATCCCGAGAGGGACCTTGAGTACGACCCGGATGGACTGAGATTCCATCTTCTTCTGAGATCTCCATTTTGATGTGAATAGAGATAGAGTAAATGTGGCACCCCTCGACGGCCCCCGATCCGATTTGGGTCGCCACAGTTCGCTTACCTTTCACTTTCCTTATTAACATATCACTCTGATACCGTTTCTATTGCAGCGGGTCCATACAACCATGGGGGTTTACATCTTTTATTAACGGTCCCTTGCGCAATTTATATAATGGAAGCATATCCAACAATTCCCTTCGCTACATTCAGAAATCGATGCACACCTACTAAACATTTATAAGTAAAAGCCGAACACGTTTATTTACATAGAGCTGATGGACATCTTTAGTCGATACATCCTACACTTCAAAAGATGACCGACATCTCCTCCCACAATCGTATGCTTAAGGTCCATCAACCAGTGTCGGCGTCCAAAGGTTCCCTCCTTTGCTATCCTTCTCCTCGCGGTCATATCCAACCGCTCAAACCATCTACTAATCTGAAATGTTATTCCCCAAAAGGGGTGAGTACAACCACTCAGCAGATAGGGAAATCCAATAACAACTCAATGCATCAGGCAGATCATACATGCATTGCAGGCGTTACTTACCTTGAAGCCATGCGCATACTATCATGCATCATCATACCAATTTATAACACATACATGTATATCATCATCGTATCATACATGTCATCATCGTCATGACATCATTTCATCATACGTGTCATCATCATCATGGCATCATTACATCATACATGTCATCATCATCATGGCATCATTACATCATACATGTCATCATCATCATGGCATCATTACATGGGTGATCATCATATCACATCACATATCATCATCATGCATATCATCATGCATATCATTATCATGGGTGATCATCATATCACATCACATATCATCATCATCATCATCATGCATATCATCATGCATATCATTATCATGGGTGATCATCATTATTTCACATCACATATCATCATCATGCATATCATTATCATGGGTGATCATCATATCACATCACATATCATCATCATCATCATCATGCATATCATTATCATGGGTGATCATCATTATTTCACATCACATATCATCATCATGCATATCATTATCATGGGTGATCATCATTATTTCACATCACATATCATCATCATCATCATCATGCATATCATTATCATGATTTAATTCCCACTTTTAGCTTTCAATTTGATCACCACATCACCCATTCCTCAAATCATCAATTTCATCATCCCTTCGGTCAAAGACCTCCGACAGGGTTCCCAAAGCATTCCAGCCATCCCATGGCCACCGGGCTTCCGGCCCCCCACATTCCGGGCATCTCGCATCCCAACTAGCATCACGAGGCATTCCCTTCGGGCAGAAACCTCCGACAGGGCTTCCGGCCTTTACCCTTCTAGCCAGGCATCTCGCACCCCAATCCTGGCATCGCGAGGCATCCCCCTGGGCAAAAACCTCCAGGGCTTCCGGAATTATGTACCGACATACCACCAGGCCTCCCCTGGAATTACGTACCGTATACCATCGGGCATCCCGACACTCTCGGGGAATCTATGGAATTACGCCACTAGGCCACCGAGCATCATCATCCACCACAACCACTTCCTCATTTACCATTATCCACATATACCATTTCTTTATCTCAATTTAACATGGCAATTGGCATGGTATCAAACAAATCACACTTGACATGGAATTCACACTTGCATCTCAATGCATATGTCATACACATGCCAAAACTTTATCCCATACACATCTCAATTCAATACATGTACAAGGACCATGTCATACGCATACCAAGCCTTTATCACATATACATCACAATCCAATACATGTGCAAAGACCTCATCACACATATGCCACACAAATAGAATTGAATCCATGGCCAAATAAAAATCCATTTTATTTTATTATTATTTTATTTATTTATTTTATTATTTAATATCAATAAATTCCCAAAATTACAAAAATCCAAGAAATTATTAAACAAACCCATAGGATGATATTTACTTGCAAAATTCATGGCCAATACGAATTTTTACCAAATTCCACAATTTTCCCAAAACATCCTATGATTCTCAGATTTAAACCAAATGCACAGTTTCCGAATAAATTCAATTAAAATATCCATTCGGCCTCCAAAATTACGAAATTTTACAGGGTGATAACCAAGACATTTTCGTGCATCTTTCATGAAGAACTCCAAGTCAAATTCCTTATATATTATTTTACTCAACCTCACGAAGCTTCTGGAACCCTTACCGCATCGTCCAGAATACACATCTCCGAAATATTAAGATTTCACCCATCTATTCTCTTTTGTTTCCTCTGAAATTTTGATATGTTATGTATAAAGGTGTCCTTTACAAGTTTTATGAAGAGATCTAGGTCAAATAACCAGATTATGGTCACCATTTAAGTCCATCAAGTCTCGGGTGTCTCTGAACACAACACCAGAATCATCGTCTCCAAGATCTAGCCGATTTACTAGGCTATACTTGTTCATTTCTCTTAAAATTTTATTATGTTGTATTTTAAGGTGTTACCTACAACTTTCATGAAGACATCGAAGTCATATTTTCATCACAAACTAACATGCAACCAAGAATCCAACAAACGGTCAGTGAAAACTTCACAGATCTGAGGTCTCCGTATAGCAAGACTTTAACCCCTCAAATCTCCATAATTTTTCACGAACGTTCAGTATGTTATACTACAAGATGTTAGCTACAACTTTCATGAAGACATAGAAGCCAAAATCGGACTCCAAGTACACATGCAAGCTCAAACAAGTTTCGGACTCACACAACCCGAGCAAGAACAGTCACACGGCTTGAAAACAACCAACCCTTACCTCGGTTTTTCTCACAAATAACACCCAAAATCGAACATGCAAACCATATACACACATGCAAGAGAAGTTAAAGGACTCCACTTGCCTCTAAGACCAAGAAAACACGACCACACGGACGGCACACCGGCGACGGACGAACGGCGTGCGGCGGCGACGGGCGAGCTACTTCCTTTCTCTCTTCCTCTCTTCCTCTCTTTCTCTCCTTCTCTCCTCTCTCTCGGCACCTCTCTTGGACGACAGCCCTCAATCCATCAGCCACTCTCTCTCTCTCTTCCTTTTTGGTTGTATTTATATTGCATGTATTCTCTTTTTGCATGAGGGACAAGTGTTCTCATGAGGAGAACAAGTGGCAACAAGGAGAGGACAAGTGTTGGATGACATGCAAGGTTAATGGGCCTTCTTCTTGGGCCAACCTTGGGCCATCAAATGGGCTGGTCGACCACTCCTTTTGGGCCTCTATTGGGCCGGCCATCTTGGCCCATTAAAGGCTTAGGCCAAATGGGTCTAAGGCCCATTCGAAAATAACCCTCTTTTTCCCCTTTTTTTTTTTTGAATTCCTTTCTATAATTATTTCCAAATTCAAATTTTATCTTGGCCAAAGTCTTGGGATATTTTTGTTCATTGAAATTCAAATCATATGGCCAAGCATAGATTATTAATCTATTAAATTTAAATTTCCACAATCACAAGCACAAATCATCAAATTAAAAGACTAATGGCTAAAACATAAGCCATGGAAATTCTACCACCTAATTAAAGACTTTAACACACCTTATGGCTTGGCTTTGAATTTCTGGGATGCCACAGTAAAAAGTTGTGAAGTACTCTGGTTTGCGTTTTGTATAAAAGTTTGGTAATAAGTTTCAATATGAAAAATATGGCCCTGCTTTTCTATCCCATCGTTTTATTGTCTGGGATTTTAAGCGCTTCCGCATGTGCTTAAAAAAATAGAAAGGGTCGGCGATACTAGTCCGGGATATCGCATTATAAAATCGACCAAGTGAGAAGGATGTGTGCGTGCCCGAGGATCGGGGCGTGACATCCCCTTTTTGTGGTATCAGAGTGAAGTTCAATATTGGAGTGATAAGGAGCGATGACCATGGGATAGTTAGTAGGAAAGGCCTTTAAATTCATGCTGGTGCATGTCTGTGTTAGCTGAGTGCTAGAATTGTTTGTTGTGTGTGGATCGCTCATCTTCTAATCCTGAGTGGATGTGGAAGACGGGTTTCGGTGTAAAGGCGAACCATGAGCGGCGAGGAGAGCTGAGAAGTCCTAGTAAGAGGGCAATGTCCCTCGTGACTCGGGATGATGCGACAAAGGTCGGTACCCGAGGTGGTTGTGGCAGAGTGTTGGCTCTGGCCAGCTCGAGTGTAAAAGTACCACCGTAGGTTGGTACTAGTGTAGTAGCGTCGAATGATCCTAAGTGCGATAGGATCTTTCTGATGCTAGTGTCCCTTGGGAATTGAATGAGCCAGCAAGCTCAAGATCAAGCCGTTGTTGTTGTCGCTATCACTACCGCAGTTGTCGCCTCACCTGCTGAGATCCAGCGTGGAGATGTGATCCAGGAGCGAGTCATTGCATTCGAGCTGAGGTATAAATCCAGTTCAGGCAGAAATGGAAATCGATCAGGGAAAAGACCGAGGTCGAGAGAAAAGCATCCTATTCCACTCACAAGGAAGTATGGGTAAATCCAGTGTCCGAGTATGACGAGAACATGTTGTGATGATGACCAGCATAGCCATCAGGTGAAGGATTGTCAGTGGAAGTCTAAGGTAGCATAGACATCGCTACTGCGGGCAGAACGCCATTAGGATGGCGAAAGGAATGAGAGTAGAATGGACCTTGCACCGATCAGAGAAAGAATGTGTTGGAAGTGATTTTATCAGAGCGGCGTAGCAAAGTTTTGTGCTGAGTCGGTAGAACTTAAATTGTTGACATAAAAGTGAAAGAGAGGGAATCACTGGCAATAGTTATGCTTGACTAGTTGCTGAAGTGTGAATTTAATGCCACATGAATAGTGTGGGCCTATGAAGCATATTGTGATAATGAATCATGGTCATGGAGTAATCCAATTTAGTCTATTAACATGTGAAAGTGTCGAGGTTATTGAGAGTCGAAAAGAATCTTCGATTTCATTAATCCCGTTGGCTGGAGGCAACTTGTTTGTTAGATGGAGGTTGCCAAGGTTGCTTGGCGATTGTCTTGGGTAGGACAAATTGAAGAACTAGAGATGGAGGACATCTCAGTGGTCTAAGAACTTCTAGATGTGTTGTCACAAAAACTGTCAGACCGCCGTCAGAGAATTGAAGATGCGGATGTGAAGATTGATGAATGAGGAATTCGTGCATATCAGTGCATCACTTTGGGGAGACATCAGTTTTGTTTGTGAGAAGAAGAAAGATGGTTTGTTGCGAGTGTGTATCCACCATCGTCAACTCAATTAGGTGAAGATCAAGGACAAGTGTTCTTTGCCAAAGATCAATGAATGGTGTGACTAGTTATAAAGAGTATCGATGTTTTAAAGGTCGACTTGAGATTAAGAAGTCGTCAGTTACGAGCCAGGAAGGAAGTTGTGCAAAAGGCAGCTGTTCGTACTTGATATGGTCTTTACGAGAGTACAGTAAGATTGTTTAGCCTGGTGAACACTCCAGTTGCTGTCATGGATTTGACATACAGAATGTTCAAGGAATATCTAGATCAATTTGTGATCGTGTTCATTGATGATATCTTGGTCTATTCGAGAAGTGATGAAGAGCATGAGAATCATCTGAGAGTAGTACTTCAGACCTTAAGAACTCATCAGCTATATGCTAAGTTTAGCAAATGCGAGTTTTGGCTGACTCGTGTTGCGTTCTTAGATCATGTGATATCCAGAGAAGGAATCTCTGTCGACCCGAGCAAGATAGAAGCCGTGATCAAGTGGCCGAGACTGACAACAGTGTCAGAGATCAGAAGTTTTCTGGGGTTAGCAGGTTATTACAGACGGTTTATGGAAGGGTTCTCATCGATAGCGTCGCCTCTGACAAAGCTCACGAAGAAAAATGAGAAGTTCATATGGTCAGACAAGTGCAAGCGTAGTTTCCAAGAGCTGAAGGAAAGCGACTACCGCACTCCGTGCCGACGATTCCATCCGGGTCTGGAGGATTCGAGATCTATAGTGATGCGTCATTCGGGGATTGGGTTGCATGCTGATGCAACATGGCAGAGTTGTTGCATACGCTTCCCGGCAGTTGAAATCTCATGAATTGAATTATCCGACGTATGACTTAGAACTCGTAGCCATCATATTTGCATTGAACATTTGGAGGCACTACTTGTGCGGAGAAAAGTTTTAGATTTTCACAGACCATCAGAGTCTCAAGTATTTGTTCTCTTAGAAGGAGTTGAACATGAGACAGCGCTGATGGATGGAACTGTTGAAAGACTATGACTGTGATATTCTATATCGCCCAGGAAAGGCGAACAAGGTTGCCGATGCATTGAGTCAGAAGTCTTCAATAGCGCAAATCTTGGTTAAGGAGTGGAATTTAATCGAGAGAGCTCGAGACTCGGAATTCAAATTTGAGGTAGGCCACCTCTCGAGTCTTATGGACACCCTCATAATTGAACCGGATGTCCAAGTCAGAATCAAAGAACTCCAACCAACAGATCCAGATGTACAGAGAATTCTTCAAGAGGATACTGATAAAAGAAATGCTGAATTTCAAGTTTCTGATGATGGGAACATATCACGATGGACTTCATGACTGGACTACCAAGGAGTCAGAGGGGGAATGATTCAATTTGGGTAGTAGTCGACGGGCTGACAAAGTCGGCTTACTTCATTGCGGTTCGAAAGGACTCCGAGTGCGGATAGACACGCGGACTGTATGTGCGTCGGGTGGTTCGTATGCATGGAGTGCCGGTTACGATAACATCCGATAGAGACCCGAGATTTACTGTTGCTTTTTGGAAGAGCTTGCAAAGTGCTTTAGGTACAAAGTTCAGTACAGTACGGCATATCATCCTCAGACGGATGGCCAGTCTGAAAGGATAATTCAGACTCTTGAAGACATGTTGAGAGCGTGTGTATTAGACTTCAAAGGAAGTTGGGAGAATCAGCTTCATCTAGTGGAATTTGCCTACGTCAACAGTTATCAGCAGAGCATCAAGATGGCTCCTTTTGAAGCATTGTATGGCGAGCATGCGGAACTCCGAGTATGTTGGGATGAAGTCGGAGAAAGGAAGATAACGGGCCCGAGTTGGGTCAGCAATCGTAGATGCCGTGGCGTGACTAGAGACAGATTAAAGACAGCGCGAGCGGTAGAAAGGTTATGCGAGATAAGCGTCGAAGGTCTTTGGAATTCCAAGTTGGTGATCACTTTTTTCTGAAAGTGTCACCAATGAGGGAACTTCGCGCTTTGGTAAGAAAGGCAAGGCGAGTCCAGTACGTAGGTTCGTTTGAGATTCTTGAAAGAATCGGAAATCTAGCGTATCGTCTTGCGTTGCTGCCAAGATTGGCGCAAGTGCATGACGTCTTTCACATGTCGATGTTAAGGAAGTTCGAGCTTGACCCGACCCACGGGCACAATTTCGAGAAATTGGACGTGGATGACCGTGTGTCATACGTGGAAAGCCCGGTTCAGATTCTCGATCGCAAACAGCAAGTTCTGCGTACAAAGACCATTCTGTTGGTCAAAGTGGTCTGGCAACACCACGGTACTGAAGGAGCGACTTGGGAGACAAAAGAATCGGTGAGACAGTTGTACCCCCGCCTTTTTTATCAAAGTGTGTAATGGCTTAAATTTCGAGGACGAAATTTTTATAAGAGGGGTAGAGTTGTGACATCCTGAAATTCGACCTCGTTTCGATAAAGTGAAATGGGCATTTCGTCAACGTGTTTACGGTCCTTTTTCTCTAAGCTGATCACTCGCCGTGAGCTCCGCCAGCCGTCGCCTCTCGCGCCCTTGCGTTCTCCCGGCCGCACGACCCGGCCGCCATTCCACCTGTCCGGCCACCTCCGGCCGCCATTCAACCCCGCGGACTTCCCCGGCGTCCCCCTCGTCCTCCGCCGGCCTCCCCTCACCATTTTGGCCGCCGGAGCAGCCCCGGCCAGCCCCGTCCAGCAACCCACAAAATGGGTTTCCAGCTGGTTTGGGCTCGCTTTTGGGCCATTTCCGGGCCCCGAACCCGAGCCGTGCTTTGGGAAGTTTCGTTCCTCGCGTCGCCCCCGTCGGATTGATCCGATTTGCGCGCGATTTGGTGAGTAATCTCACTAATCCCGGATTAGTTGGCTAATTATGCTTAAGGTTGGTTTAGTTTTAATTAATTATGTTTAGGTTGTTAGATTAGAATAAATTAGCAATTATTAGTCAATTGTGATGTGATTTAGATAAATTGATTATGCAATTAGCAAGTAGACGTGGTCTACTAATTATCGGAAGTGCCTCGGGATTTTTCCCGACCTTTAGTGGGCTCAATTAGGCTTTTAGGGCCTAAGTGGAATTTTTAGTATTTAAATATTAATTTTCGGAATTAAATTAAATAATTATTTATTTTCCGAAAATTCAATTGAGATGGTCCGGAACCGGAATTTTATGCTGATGACTGTGGTGAAGTCCGTTTATTTAACTGAGCACCAATTTGAGCTAAATTGGATTTATTATAATTAATTATTAATTCTCGAAATTAATTAATTAATTAATTATTTTCCGAAAATTCAACGGAGATGGTCCGGAACCAGAAAATTATGCTGATGACCGTGGTGAAGTATGTTTATTTAATTGGGCCTTATTTTGAGCTAAATGGAATTTTTAATATTTATTAATTAATTTTCGAAATTAATTAATTAATTATTTATTTTTCGGAAATTAAGTTTGAGATGGCCGACGACCGAAATCTCGTGCCGATTGTCGTGGCGCGGTCCGTTTATTTATTTGAGCTATGAATTGTGCTGAATTGATTTAATTGTGGATATTTAGGATATGTTCCTAAATTGATTATTTGGGTAAATTGAGTACGAATTAAGGTTGTAGATAATTACTTTAGAAATGGGATGAATCATCATGAAAGGCACGTGGCTCGGTGAATCGTACATCATCTCGGAGAATGCACGTGGCTCGGTGATTTGGTATATCGCTTCAGAGAATGCACGTGGCTCGATGATTAGTACGTCGCCTTGGAGAATGTACGGGGCTTGATGATTAGATATATCACCTCGGAGAATGCACATGGCTCGATGACGAAGTATGTCGCCTTGGAGAATGCATGTGGCTCGGTGATTAAGTGTGGCATCTTAAAGAGACACGTGGGCTCGGTAATTTGATGCATTACCTCGGAGAATGCACGTGGTCTCAATGAGTACATTTGGCATCTTGAAGAGACACGTGGGCTCGGTGACTTAATGCATTGCCTCGGAGAATGCACATGGGCTCGCTAATTCAGAATGGCATTTTAAAGGGCACGTGGGCTCGGTAAAGTAATGCATTACCTCGGAGAATGCACGTGGCTCGGTGATTGGTTTTATTAATTGAGACTGAATAGCAATAGCTTGAATGACCGGGAAATGGTCGGGCTGATATGTAATCGACTAGGTCGATTGATCATTGCTTTGATTTGATGTCGTGGATTGATTGACTGATTGGAAATGACCTTGAGAGGTCTTGTTGGCATATAATCGACTAGGTCGATTTGATCGATGCTTCGATCTGTGATATGATTGCTTGGGTGCCTATTATGAATTGTACTGACTTGCAGGTGGGATCTAAGGCTAAGGTAAGTCCTCTGTTCTGTGCGTGTTTAGGCAGCCTATAGTATAATGGTTTACTAATCGGGCTTAGTGGGGTAGAACTCGCTGAGACGTAGTCTCATCCCAGTTTGGGGAAAACATTTCAGGACCCCGATGAGAAGCTGAGGAGGAGGAATCGGGGAGAACTCGAGGTGAAACCTGAGGAGAAGAATTTTGGAAGAAGAAGATAATCCCGAGAGGGACCTTGAGTATGACCCAGATGGACTGAGATTCCATCTTCTTCTGAGATCTCCATTTTGATGTGAATAGAGATAGAGTAAAAAGTTGTGAAGTACTCTGGTTTGCGTTTTGTATAAAAGTTTGGTTATAAGTTTCAATATGAAAAATATGGCCCTGCTTTTCTATCCCATCGTTTTATTGTCTGGGGATTTTAACTGCTTCCGCATGTGCTTAAAAAAATAGAAAGGGTCGGCGATACTAGTCCTGGGATATCGCATTATAAAATCGACTAAGTGAGAAGGATGTGTGCGTGCCCGAGGATCGGGGCGTGACAATTCTAGATATGAATGCTTTCCGATCTTTTTCGTTGTACCTTAGTCTAGATCTAGGTATTTCGAATCTTCTTAATCCAATATTCATCTCACCTAACATTGAGTGTCTATTGGTTAAGTTCCAAAATTCTTGACATCTCAGTCTGGATCTGGATGTCTCAAAACTCTTCGTTAAGCATTTCATTATGGATATGAATGCTTTCCGATCTTTTTCGTTGAACCTTATTCTGGATCTAGGTATTTCGAATCTTCTTAATCCAATATTCATCTCACCTAATATTGAGTGTTTACTGGTTAAGTTCCAAAATTCTTGACATCTCAATCTAGATCTGGATGTCTCAAAACTCTTCATTAAGCATTTCATTCTTGATATGAATGCTTTCCGATCTTTTTCGTTGTACCTTAGTCTAGATCTAGGTATTTCGAATCTTCTTAATCCAATATTCATCTCACCTAACATTGAGTGTCTATTGGTTAAGTTCCAAAATTCTTGACATCTCAATCTGAATCTGGATGTCTCAAAACTCTTCATTAAGCATTTCATTCTTGATATGAATGCTTTCCAATCTTTTTCGTAGTACCTTAGACTGGATGTAGGTATTTCGAATTTTCTTAATCCAATATTCATCTCACATAACATTAAGTGTTTATTGGTTAAGTTCCAAAATTCTTGACATCTCAGTCTAGATCTGGATGTCTCAAAACTCTTCGTTAAGCATTTCATTATGGATATGAATGCTTTCCGATCTTGTTCGTTATACCTTAGTCTGGATCTAGGTATTTCGAATCCTCTTAATCCAATGTTCATCTCACCTAACATTGAGTGTCTATTGGTTAAGTTCCCAAATTCTTGACATCTTAGTTTGGATCTGAATGTCTCAAAACTCTTCGTTAAGCATTTCATTCTAGATATGAATGCTTTCTAATCTTTTTCGTTATACCTTAGTCTGGATCTAGGTATTTCGAATTCTCTTAATCCAATATTCATCTCACCTAACATTGAGAGTCTATTGGTTAAGTCCCCAATTTCTTAACATCTCAGTCGGGATTTGGATGTCTCAAATCCCGTCCATCCTACTAACTATACCTTAGTATGGATCTAGGTATTCCGAGTCATCAGAATTCAACAAAGCATCTCACCTAACATTGAGCGTCTGTTGGATAAATTCATGTAGACTTTTCACAAAACCTGAAATGAAAATTGGACACTTGTCGAGCAAATGAAAATTCATCCCGTACTTCACGATGCTCTGACTAGTAAGTAATTAGAGGTATGCTCTCCTCTTCAATATCTCACATTTGCATGACATCGCATAAGAAAAAAAATCAATCATTTATTGCATGTTCATGGTCAAAATTTAGGTATCATATTGTCTTTGAATGCAACCTCTCCAAGCTCACCTTCAAAGAGAGGTAGCTATTGACACCTAAATTTTGACTTATCATTTAGTAATTAATTGCATAAAAAATTAGGGATTAATCTTTAACCCCTAAAAAAAATATAATAATAATAATAGTAGTAGTAAAATTGCATTTCATGTAGTCGCATTTGCATCGATACTAAAAGCAGAGGCTTGTGATCGATAATATGCACAAAAGTTACTGTCGTCTGTCCCCCCATTAATGCATGCACATGCACGCATGAAATGGGGGATAGTTTTATAATATTTTCCTTGCCTATAAATAAGCAAGGGTCCTCAGCTTAAAGGGAGGGGAACAAAAAAGAATTCATTCAAGATGTTTGTCGAAGGAAAAAGCATAAGTGAGGCGAGTGCGGCGAGAGAGGAGATATGAGAGACGTGCGAGAGAAAGGTGAAGGGACATGAGGAGACTTGAGGTAAAAAAAAAAAAAAAAGGTCATCTTCTCCTTCTTCGAGCAACACCTCACCGGCCCTCTACACACGCTTCCACTGCTGCCGACGTCGGTAGTTGCGCCTCCACCTCCTACCAGTCACCGCCTCTGCGCCGTTGCTGCTGCAATCATCAGAGTCGCCCCTCAGCCATGACGCCACAACTCACTACCCCTCAACCGCGACACCATAGCTTGCTACCCCTCATCTCACCTCCGCCTGCACTTCGACCCACTGCACCAGTAGCCCATCACACTAGTCCCTGCTGCTGCGTCGCCACTACGCCATCCAACTCAACGCCGGGCCGTTCCCAGAAGCCATGAAGCCATCCTACCCCGCCGCAACTCCTCTGCCCGAGCGCCCGTCTCTCCGCCTGCTAGATCTGCAGCGCCGGGGAGCCTCCCTTGCCGCACGAAGCCCACCGTCGCTATTGCTGGTCGCTGTCACTCCGAACGCTGCGCGCGGGTGCCCCCAACGCCCTTGCCTACAACGTTGCTACTGCTCTGCTCCGCCCGCCTCTGCTCTGTCTCGCTGGAGTAGGACCTAAGCCAGATCTGCAGATCCCATGACCCATCTACCTTTGCAGCTGCCATCGCTCAGAGTCACCCTCGTAACCCTAGCTGCCCCGGAGCCCTACGGCAAAAAGAGGCTAACAATTCCCCTCGACAGAGACATCCCGACACCTGCTACCCACATCGCTGCCGTGCTATGCAAACCAGAGCCGTGAAGCTGACTTGCGCATCTCACCGTGGACAGGAGCTCGTGAACCCCTTGTAACGCGTCTCCGCCACCGCCGACTCGTGAGTAGCCTACGACGCCGAGTGCCACTTGCACCACACAACACCACCCAGCGCCCGTGTCACACCCCAAACCTCGAGTGCGCGAACATCCCACTCAGGTCGATATATATGCGACATCCCAGGACGCGTCGCCGACCCATTCATTTTATTACACATGCGGAAGCGGAACAAATCCCCTGACAACAATTAACTTGGGATAGAAAAGCAAGCAATCAATCACAACCAAAACAAGCCTTCTTATAAACACACAAGGTTTATATACAGTACTGGTTTGTCCACAAAATAGACGGCTCAACAAAATGGGGAACTGTCCTATGACCACTAGTCAGACACATTCGCTGATTCTTCGGTCTCCTCCTCCACAACTCCATGGTTTCGGGTCCTCCATGACCGCCATTTAAGGACCTAAAAATGTTGAGCCCACAAAGGGGTAAGACATTGTCTAAGCAAGTTCACCCCCTTAAACTCCTATTAGGAAGAAAATACACCTCAGGACGCTCTAGCCACACAAACAGAATAGAGGACTTACCTCGCCTCAGTCCTTCTTGCACGTCAGTATAATTCATATTCAAACAATGCTCGCACAACCTGAAACTACTGACACACCCATCGGTCTATCAATTCAATAAATCCAATTGATATCATACGATCCACACATCTATTAATTCATACCATCTATTCATCCATCAATACAATCACGGCTCAGACAAGTTGAAATGGATGCAATGCTCTCACAAGCTGATATAGATGATAGCTCGCACAAATTGATAAATAGATCGTTGCTCTCACAAGCTAATAAACAAATGCTTACACAAGCTGATAATGATGCTCACACAAGCTAACAACGATGGTCACACAAGCTGCAAATTCAAGACTCACACAAGCTGCTATGGTACTTAAAAACCATATACGGTGTCAAAACCGACACCTGGTATTTTCGAGTTAAATACCAAAACTTCACCAACATCACTCAATTTCACAATTTAACAATCAATTTGTACAAATTGATCACGCCACTATGATCAATATGATATTATAACGAATGGCTCTCCCGGTATAATTTACGGAAAAAAAATAATTAATTAATTAATTTCCGAAAATTATTTTAATTTAAATAATAAATAATATAATTTAAATAATATATAATAATTTTTAATTTAAATAAATAATTAAGTAAATAAAATAATTAATTAAAGTATAAACATGATTAACATTAATCTAATTACATGATTAGACTAATTAATCCAACCCTTAATCTAATCATTCATCTAATCTAATTAACATTTAAATAATCTAATCTATCCACCTAAACATGCTTAGACTAATCTAAACACCTCTTAAGCATAATTAACTTCATAAGTGGAGATTAGTGAATAAACTCACCAGATTTGCGTTTCGGCGAGTCCACAACGACGGCAACAGCGAGGTGGGCAATAATCAAGCTTGTGGCGACACCAAGCGAGGTCGGGAAGGGCTTGAAAATGGGTCAGGAAGATTGAAAACCCTTGCTGGTTTCTACTGTTCTTGGCTGAACTGCAGAGAAGAAACCAGCAACTTCAATGGCGAAAATGGGCTGATCGGATCTCCAACGAGTGGGTGGTTGGCAACCAGTGGCTCCTAAACATCTTGGGGAACTTTTGGGTGGATGGGATGGGCAAAGGAAGGGCTGGAATGGGATAAAAATGAAGAAAAACGCGAAACAGTTCACTCGGCAGGGCTCCAGACGGTCCGACGATCGGTAACTTCACGCCGGTGTATCGGACGGCCGGCGGCTCCGTTCAGGGAGAGGTCGGGCTTGATGTAACGGTCTGGATGTCCTCTTTATGGCGATGGGTGTCTCGTTTGCTGATTCATCCGGGAAGTCAACATTTTACTCGGATCTTTGGTGAAAGGTCGGCTAGAGCAGAATTCGGCATAAGAGAAAACAGAGGGGAAAAATGGTCCGACGGCAAGGAGGAAGGGGTTGCCTCGGTTTCTTGGCTCTCCTCTGGTTTTCTCAAGATCTGAAGGCTCCCCAACAATGGAGAAAGCCTTGCTTCAAGGAGGAACAAGGCTGCTGCAAGACAGGGACCCTAAGGTGGCTTCTATGCCTTCAACACTTGGCCAAATCTCCCTTGCCTTGCCCCCACCAGCTGATTCCTTGTCCTCTGCCCCTTATCCACACCTTGGCTTCCTCAAATGTCATGTACCCCTTGGCATACGAATTTGTGGGATAAGTACACTAATGGTGCGATAAGTTGTGTACGGCGCTCACTTTAGTGCCAAAAGTTTCCGTCGGATCACTGAAGTGCCAAAAACTTTGAAAAATGCTCACTTTGGTGCCAACGCCGATGAAATTGGCCGGAAATCCGACGTGGCCTTTTTTTATTAATTTTTTAAGCCGACGTGGCTCGTCGGAGAGTTGAGTCAGCATCCAAACACCAAAACGACACCGTTTGGCATCTTTCCCCCAACTTTGAAACACTAATCCCCAAATTGAGAGAGCAAGAAGGCTCGTCTTCATGTCTTCTTCTTCCTCGAAGACCCACACCAGCAACGGCACCAGCACGGCACCAACAACAGCACCGGCAGCACACCAGCAGCGACACTAGCAACGCACCAACAGCAGTAGCGCATCAGCAGCACCTTCGACCCATCTTCTTCCTCCTCCTCCTCCGCCCTCGCCTTCGATTTTTCCTGCAACAATGTCGGTCTCTCCTCGCGCACCTGGTCGAGCAACTACAATGGTGGCTAAGCGACGGTGGCTGAGCAACGGCGGGCGAACGACGATGGCCGAGCGGCGAAAACCCTAATTTCAATCCCCATGTGAGCTAAACGGCGTCGTTTCCGTGAAGCCATCCATGTAGGGCGGCAAAACAACGTCGTTTTCTTAAGGAGGACCGAAAACGACGTCATTTAAAGGCCTATCATTTTTTTTTTAAAAAAGCCATGTATTCATTTTGGCCGGAATCTTTCGCCGGTGGCACCAAAGTGATCGTTTTTCCTCTGATTTGGCACATAAGTGATCCAACGGAAAACTTTGGCACCAAAGTGAGCGCCGTACACAACTTATGGCATCATTAGTGTACTTATCCCCGAATTTGTAACATTTCCCCTTCAATTCCAATCAATTCTCTTCAAATAAATCCAATTGAAGCCCAAACAAATCAGCATATGTGTCCTTGTCTCTCTTATGACTTTTCCCCATCAATTGATCCAACTTGACATCCAAAGATGCGATAAAAAATGATCCTCTGACTTTCCCGAACAAAAATGGCCTTACTTTGCTTTTTCGCCAAAAATCTCGGTTTGCAAAAAAAAATTCAGAGGATGAGTCGACGTTCCTAAAATGAATTGTGACATGACAAAACTTTTGATTTATGAATTCGTGTTTAAATTCACAATTGATTTCAATTTGGCACAATTTTAGCATGTCCTAATCTACCGGGTAGCTTTTAAGAATTTTCAGTGCAATTGACCCGTGGTCGATTGTTTTCGAGCCATAGCATAGATCTTCGACAAATTGGCGACTCTCGGTTGTCGTGAAAATCTCGAGATTGCCAAGTGTTCTGGCTTCATTCCCATATGACTCGCCTTGATTGGATTTATATCTTCATTCTTCTTGAAGGGAAGGCGAACAAAGAACTATTGCAACAAGGTCTTATTGAAATCTCCAATTCTCAATGGGCTTGCGAAGCCTTTTATGTCAATAAACGTGTTGAGCAAAACAGGGGAAAAATGAGATTGATAATCAACTATCAACCTCTCAACCTTTTTTTCTCCAAGATGATAAATTCCCTTTACCATCCAGAGATTCTCTCTTTCGGTCTCACCAAGGCCCACATTTATTCAAATTCGACCTCAAACCGGATTTTGGCAATTGGGTATCCATCCCGAAGACAGATCCAAAACAGGACTCTGTATTCCGAACCAGCACTTTTAGTGGAAAGTACTTCCTTTTGGTCTAAAAGTAGCACCATCCCTTTTCCAAAGGGCCATGTGTCGTATTTTCCAACCAATTTTGTCAAGTGCAGCTGTATACATTGACGACATCCTGCTCTACAGCCCTGATCAGCTCAAGACGTTATTATGGTACTTAACCAATAAGTATCTGATAGCCATTGAAATTCTAACCAGAAGGTTCATTACCAACCTCACCAGGATATTCTTACTCGGAAGAAATGTTGAAAAAGAAAGTGATAAGAATCTCTTAGACTTTCTTAAATGGTTTTATTCTCCTATTTATTGGAAACATCTCTTGGAGAAAGAACTGAGAACCATGACACCAAATCTAGGTCTCTGAAGGGCTTGAACGGGAGTTGTTTACCCACTGTGGGATGCATACTTGCAGGAAATTTACTCTCCTTCCCTGGTTCTAAGTCTAGGTCCATTCATGGTAGCAGAAAGCCACTCAGCCCTTTAGTTCACAGCCTAGAGACACTCAGAGATACCAAGATGGAAACGTTTCTAACCTACCCAAGCTGCATTTTTTGGAGGATCCTACCAGGCTGGAGAAGAAGAGGAATTTAGAAAGTCATGGAAGTTTTTCACAAAGCGCACACTTCACTTCAAGGGACTCTGCCCAACACAATACACTCTCCTCGCCTTTTATAGACGATAAGAGGTCACACACACAAGGACCAAGCTCATGGGATCAGATACAAACAAAGGCACCAGAAATTTCCGGGAGGGAATTATTCGCACACTATGAGCAGAATCGTATGCGTGACGGTACTTTCCCTAACCTAGTGCTACGGTAAAAGTGAACAGTGACTTGCTACAATGAAGTTGTGCGGACTCAGCGGTCTCGTCCCTCACGAGCATTGTAGCTACGGGGACTGATCATCGAGCTGTCTTCTAGAGATGTGCCTCGTATTTCTGTTCAAGGGCTTCAAGGTCTTCGGGTGAAAGGATTTGGTTCAGCCTTCATGATGAGGATGCTTCTTCATGAGCCCAATTTGTGCTATCATCTTCTTGAGTGTCGGCAGGGATGCTTGGCTGAGGACAGTTGGATGGCTGTGCATAAAAAGATGTGTCCATGCTTTGGAATAAGGATAAAGGTCCCTGTTCGTAGGGATCCTGGGACAGAGGACCTCCAAAGCGTGCATAGGGGTCTTGAGTAGGCGGACAATGTCATCTTCGCTTGTCATTTCATGCTCTTGGGACGATGCGGCATGCGTATTGCTCGAGTGCTTCCTTAGCTACGGTGCTAGGCCATAATGATCCCACGTAGTTGGTACATTATTCCAAATATTTTCGAGAATGGTTTTGTTTTCCTAGCACAAGATTCTCTGGAGTTCTCGGTACTGGTGCTCACAAGATCTAACAAGTCCTGGATAAGATTTGTGAATCCGAGCCTCTCGGCTGTCCGAGTGAGATTTATAGGATGTGGTTCCTATTTCCTGTGGAGCGTTAAGGATGTAGCCATTGTTTCTGAAAAAATGCCATGGACATCAGAAAAATAGTATGGTATGGACTTCAGGATTTGGTGTCATGGTTCTCAGTTCTTTCTCCAAGAGATGTTTCCAATAAGTAGGAGAATAAAACCAATTAAGAAAGTCTAAGATATTCTTATCACTTTCTTTTTCAACATTTCTTCCGAGTAAAAATATCCTGGTGAGGTTGGCAATGAACCTTCTGGTTGGAATTTCAATGGCTATCAGATACTTATTGGTTAAGTACCACAATAATTTCTTGAGCTGATTAGGGAAATCATCTTCCTTCCTGATAAGAGGATGAATGAATGGATAATTCAAATTTAACCCAAAAGGATAAAAAAATCGAACCTCCATTGAATCTGAATAGGTCTGTGTGGCATTGCCACATGAGGTTCTCCAGGTTCTCAGCAAGACTGTCGTTTTAAATTTGCTGAATAATCTCCTGAGGATATTTTCAACTTTGCAAATCTTTGATCTTCTCAATCTTGTATTTTACACCATGATTGAGCATATGGAAAGCAGGCCTCTTGATGTACATGTTAATTTTGGCTGGTGCTTTGGGTCTTGACAAAAAATCAGCAAGAACATTCTTCTTCCCAGGAATATGTTTGGTTTCAAAAGAGTATTTTGAGAACCATTCAGCCCATCGAAGCAGTTGAGAATTTGGAATCTGCTTTTGTTTAAACTTGGTCATCTGAGGAAAAGATGCCATGTCTAATTCTACTAGGAAGTGATGGCCGATGAGATGGAACTCGAACTTTTTTATTCCATTTTTTACTGCTAAAATCTCTTTGAAAGTGAAATGGTAATGCATTTCAGCCTGGGAAAACTTTCCACTTTTGTAAGCGCAGAGATGTCTCTTACCATCAATTTCTTCAAAGAGGATGGCTGCCTAGTACTCATCAGCGGCGCGTTTGAAGAATTCTTTTTCCCGTTGATGGTCTTTGTAATGGTGGGAGATTCTGCATAATCTCCTTAAGCTTAGCGACTGCTTTAGTCTGAAGTTTTCCCCAAGGTGGGGGATTCTTCTTCAATATAGATTGCAAAGGAATCAGGAGTTTAGCAATGTTTGGGACAAAATCCCTGAGATAATTGATTATCCCGAGAAATTGCTGAACTTGCTTTATTGTGAAGTTTTCTTCAGGAAACTTCAATAATTCTTGGCCAATATGTGGCTCTAGATAGTATGTACCTTTGTTAAGGTGCATGAGAAAGTCGATTCCGGGGCGATATTCATCTTTCTTTGGGAAAGCATGATGCCATGCTTTTTCACGATTTCTACAAATTGCTCAAGAAATTGACAGTTAATCAAGCTCATCGTGGTCAGAGCGGGGATGTCATCAATGTATACAGCTGCACTTGATAAAATTGGTTGGAAAATACGACACATGGCCTTTTGGAAAAGGGATGGTGCTACTTTTAGACCAAAAGGAAGTACTTTCCACTGAAAGTGCTGGTTCGGAATACATAATCCTATCTTGGATCTGTCTTCAGGATGGATACCCAATTGCCAAAATCTGGCTTTGAGGTCGAATTTGGAATAAATGTGGGCCTTGGTGAGACCAGTAAAGAGAGAATCTCTGGATGATAAAGGGAATTTATCATCTTGGAGAAAAAGGTTGAGAGGTTGATAATTGATTACCAATCTCATTTTCCCCCTGTTTTGCTCAGCACGCTTATTGACATAAAAGGCTTCGCAAGCCCATTGAGAATTGGAGATTTCAATAAGACCTTGTTGCAATAGTTCTAAGCATTCCCTTTGAGCTAAAGCCAAGTGTTCTAGCTTCATTCCCATATGACTTGCCTTGGTTGGATTTATATTTTCATTCTTCTTGAAGGGAAGGCGAACAAAGAACTCTGGATTTTCCCTCAAAGGATGGGAACACTTCTGAGCGAATTCTCAATGGGATTCTGAACAAGATTCCAACAATTTTTGCATGATTAGATCTAATAGACTCATCTGAATGGAAAAGAGTCTCTAAATATTGACGAACTCAGAGAATTGGTCTTTATATCTAAGACCTTTTCCAAGAATGATGCGGAGTTGAGAGATTTGAGTCATGATATCCCACCCAATTATCAGATCTTTATTGGGGAGGCTTGATCCAAAGATTTTTGTGGTTATAGAACACTGAGGAAAGAACTAGACAGATATGGGAGTGGTTCTGACATTTGTGGAGAAAGTATCTCCTGAAGCAGAATTGAAATATCGGATGTAAGGAGTCCAGAATTCTTCAGGAAGAACTTTGGTGTCCAATATTGAACAACTTGCTCCTGTGTCAATGAGGGCGATAACAGTGATGGGTTTGGCAAACTTTGAAGTGAGGATTTTTACAGGGAAATGGGGACAGTGAGTTTGACTTGAAAATATGTCAAGGTTTGGTTCTAGGGATGATATATGAAAAATATCTTCAGACTTTGAGTCTGACTCAGTTTCACTGGAAGTTTGGTAAGAGGGAATGACACAAAGAGTTTGTTCAGATGGTTCTTCATCAGCAGAGAATAAGGATTCAATATCATCATTTTCAAGAAAAATACCTGTTTCATTCTTAATGTGATGAATTAGACGATTCTGACATTTTCTTGCTTGAGGACAATTTTTGGCAAAATGTCCTTTCTGGTTGTAGATGTAGCAACGGTTTGATTTCTTGTGGCCTGTGCGATACTTCATTTTGCATAGGTATCACCATTTCTTCTTTTTTCGGAAATGCTTGGAGCCATGTTTGGATTTGTTTATCCAGAACTTCTTGTAATGTTTCTTTTTCCGAGAGAACTTACCACAAGTACCATCACAATCTTGTTTGGAGCATTTGATTTTTAACTTCTAACGAGAACAAGCTGATTCAAGGCATTTGTCATCTGTGATGTAGGTACGGACCATCTGGCGCTTTAAGCATAATTCTTCTAGGCATAGATAGACTTCTTGCTGTATTTCTCCCAAGGGAATATCTTGTACTCTCCTTTGTTTTCCAAAGAAAGATCTTTCAACCATCTGGGATAATTCCTTAGGGATGGTTCCTTAGGGATGGAAGTAAGGAAAACATGCTTTAGATTTGGATCTGCACCAATTTGGTAAAAAAGCTTAAACATCACTCGATAATGCTTATCAAGATGTTTCTTCTGGAGGGAGCAGCATTTTCTTTCGAAAAATTCTCTTCTTTTCATTTCTATGAGATCTGTGGGCTTTCCCACAAAGACATGATATAAGAGAGTGATGGCATTGCCAAAATTAGGTGACATCAGAAAATGAATCTAGTCCTATTTGGAAATTGATTGCCACCAAAGTTTGAGGCTGCCTGTGAACCTCGTGACAAAGTTGTAAAGGACATCATTCACATCATGGTTGGTGATGGACTGAGTATTCAACCAAGTATGAAAGTCTTCAAGTCTTTCTGGCCATTTATGATAAGGAATATCATCGATGGTGAAGAACTGTTTTGATGCTATGGATACATGCCGAGCAGGATTGTTTGTCTGAATATTTTCTGGCTCAAAATAGTTTGATTCCATTTCATCATCTAGAGGATCAGCCATAAATATTGATGAAGTTACTGGTGCAGTGGGGAGAGAGTTAAATGTAGGAATGGAGAAAGATGAAGAGGAAGAAAGAGATACTGAATCTGATTCAGCCTCAGGAGTAGTTTGCTCGATTGGGAACAGTATCTGTTTTTCTGGAATGACAGGATCAAGCTGTTGGGTAGCAGTTTCAGGTTCCTGAGTACCCAAATCCTTTAGAAAAGATTCTAATGGGTTGGATAACATCATCTGATCCGATCTTTCTTTTATAACAATCATTTTTTCTTTTCCTTTGTCCTTCTGCAGGGTCTTGAGACGGTTTCGTATTTCTGCCATATATGGTTCTCTTCTGTAAGGGTCTTCTGGAATGGCGGCAAAAATAGACGTTTGTGGAGGTGGAGGTAAATACCCAGTTCTAACATAAGGTGCCGATGGATCGAAAGGTCTAAACCTTCCTTCTTCAAGAAGTTGGATTTGCCTCTTGAGCTTTTCTATCTCTGGCTTTGGACTTTCAAGATAATGATACCCAAGATGTTGTCTTGATTCCAAGGCGTGAAGCCTTTTCTAGAACTCAGAAAGTATCTTTATGGTGCTTTCATCATACCTTTGGAGATCTTGTTGCACATTTCCAATCTTGGAATCAATTGCCTTAAAGGCATTGTTTTGTGCTAACAAAGTCTCTGATTGCCAATTTAGAACTGTTTCAGTAGCAGGAGTCTTCCTTTGTCTCCCATGTTCATCCACATCAATAGGGATCGCTACTTTTGGAATATGACGACATCGGTTTTGTGGATCAATGAATTCCTCGGGAGCAGGAAACGATAGTTTGGAACTTTCTCTGACAAGAGGGGGAAAATCAGTCTCATGGAACATGGCGATAGAAGAAGTGGGTAATGTTTCTGCTGGAGTTTCAAGTGGGTAAAGAATGCTTCTTAGCCCATTTTAGAATTGGCTTATAAAACGGAGAAAGAGCTTGCTGTTTCTGAGGGGGGAGAAGGTGGAGGCGATTTTGGTGGATCTGGTGAAACTTGGGGTGTAGTATTGAGCTCTGGTGGTGGAGGTGGAGCATAAGAAACCATGAACTGGTATTTATCACACTCACCAAGAGTATCAACGGAGGAATCTCCGTCTAAGTACCTTTGGTACACCTTATCTTTTGGCCTCTTCCTTCGAGGTGGAGGTTTTGCAAAAGGATCTACCTCATCGAGGGAATTTGTACAATAGGAACATTGGCAAAAAGGATCCCAGAAACAATGATCATAGTTATCTTTATAGTGATGCACAGGATGTCCGTCACTATTGAAATGTCGAACAAGCTTTTTGGGATTTGGCTCGGAAATTGATTCAGGAACACATGGTTCAATCATAAAGAGGGTTTGGAAGATAGAAGGACTTTCTTCCTTTTCCTTGCCAAATTTGATGGAAATAGTTCCATCTTTTTTCCGAACGAACTCAGAGTCCGTAGACTGGAATGGCTTGTTATGCCGGTGTAGTTTCTCATAGTTGTTCGTCTTGCTCTTACCTTTCATGGTCGTAAAGGTTTGCCAGTTGTGGCAAGAATTGCTTTGTTGGATACCAAATTTTTACAATACCAACATGCTTGTATCGATACTGTCCAAACTACTTTGAATGACGGAACAATCTTTGTGACTTTGTATCCAAACTTCAACATCGCTCTTTCAGATCCCCAGTTACTTTCTTTCTTAAAAGTCCAAGTACAGCTCACTGGAGCCCCTCAAACTGCTGACTCTATAGCTGCAACTCTGCATTACCAGATGGTTTATAGAGTGCAGAATCATGCTCTTGATCTCAACTTCAACAATGGAAATGAAGATGCCCTGTTCATCTCCATGTAGAATGATCAGGCGTCCTGCATCCATGTTTCCAGACAGATCCCGAAAGATACGTTGGCCAAGGGTACCCAAAACGACAGAAAAATCGATCTAATGCCGGTCGACAAGAATATTGAAATCAGGTGGAATCATCCACACTCTAATCACATATCTCAGCCAAATCGACATATCACTTATCTCTGTTCGATTCTGATAGTGTCATAATGACCCTTGCAGATTAACACAATCAAGCAGCCGATTCCTAATTGAATTCTCAAGTCCATTGCATTTAGATTCCTTAACGGCTTCACCTGATAGACTAGTTATCTCATGAGTGATTAGCTCGAAGAATTGAACTATAAGCGTGTCGATGAAAAGCTCGACTTATTTAATTGAAAACGGAATTAGAAATTTTGGGATG
Source organism: Eucalyptus grandis (assembly GCF_016545825.1). Lineage (NCBI taxonomy): Eukaryota > Viridiplantae > Streptophyta > Magnoliopsida > Myrtales > Myrtaceae > Eucalyptus > Eucalyptus grandis. The sequence continues at coordinate 68,772,887 of NC_052619.1, read as the reverse complement.
TCACGGCCCGAGCCTCCGCTAGATCTACATTCAACACCTAGCACCCGAGCCTCCGCTAGATCTAGATTCGGGCCGCCGCACCGACACCCTTGGCCCCGCGCCAAATCGACTCCGCCACCGAGCTAAGAGCGCCGACACCTGCTCACCACGACCCAGCGCCTTCGTCTCGGTTGGCCTACCCACCGCACCGCATGACTCGCCGCTACCCCACTCCACATCGGCACCACAGCTTGCTTTCGCCGCCGCCTGAAGCCATCCGCACCATCCGTGCAACAACGCCTCTACCTGTGACGCCGCAATCCACCGCACCTCCTCTGTTGCAGCCCTCTGCTCCACCACGAGCCCATATCACCTGCAATCCTTAGCCTGTAGCCCTTTGTTCCCCCAATGACCTCGTCTGCCTCCTCGATGCGCCATCGGCTTCTACCCGAGCCTCTTCGCCGAACCCCGCCGAACCCTCGTCGGAGCTCCGACAACCGGGACTCGCTACCTTTAGTGACACGCCACGAGCCCTACTTGGAAAGGAAAAAAAGGAAAAAAAAAACAAAAGGAAAAAATTAGGTAGTTTTTTTATTATTTTATCTTTATTTTTTTTTGTATAGTTTATAGTTTTTTATAGTTTTTTTTTTACTAGAATTATTCATAATGTATGATTGATATTCGATATGAGATTGCCTCTAAAATTTGGGATTAACAGTCCGATTTTCGCACCGAAATCCGACTCGCAATCGCTTGCAAAATCGTCAATCCGATCTCACGCCTGAGATTCGATTCGCAATTTATTTAAAAATTAGCCAACTCGATCTCATGCGCGAGATATGGTTCGCTAATTTGTAGATATCGATCTTATCTTATCTAATTTGCTGTCATGTTGGTTGAATCAATTTTACTTTTGTAAAAAGAAAAATCCAAAAAAATATTTGAATTAGGATTAGGTTGATTTTAGAATATCTCTTGTTATCTTGCATATTTAGAATAGGGATTTCATTTTGAATTTGTTAAAAAAAAAAAAATGTATTCATTTAGGATTTTTTTTTAAAATTTGAATTGCATGTTTAATTATTTGGCAATTTTAATTTCGAATTTCATAAAAGAAAAAGAAAAAATAGAATTAGGGCATTCTTTTGCGCGTCATTGCTATTAGGATAGATCACATGCTTATTAAAAAAAAAAATCATGTGCACGTCATATAGAATTAGGTTCTTGAAATGCATATCATTTAGTGATTATTGCTAGGTCCATTTAATTAGAAATTGCCCGTCATTAGAATTAGGCCATCTGGTTTATTTAGGTCGCACATTTAATTATTGCATTCCTTTAATGTCAAAATTTCATGAAGAAAACACAAAAAAATTACTTTACTCCTATCATGTAATTTAGGTCATGTTGCCATGTCATATCATCTCATGTTAGATTAGTGACATGCATTGCATAAATCATGATTTTCATTAAACAAAAATTGAGTGATTGCGTGTTAATTAGAAATCATATCTAGGATTTGTTGATGTAAATTATGATCTAACATTGCAGAAGCTTTCGATGCTATGAGGTAAGTCTTGCAATTTATTCTCTGTTTTATCTCGGATGTAAAATTGGTGGTTTTGCGCACCCACATGAACACCTCACATGTTAGGGAAATAAATTTAAAATCAATTCAAGCTGCCTGCAAAATATTTTTTTTCAAATAAAAGAAAAAGGTACCGAAATGGCATTAGAGAAATCTAGCGTAACCAAGTCTCCGAATTTACAATCTCTGATTCGTAGAAGTAAAGTAAATCTCCCATTACTTTACTTGGGCTTCTAATCGACCCACCGAAAATAGATTAGTGGGACTCCTGATTAAAAATCAATTACATGCTAGATATTTGAACCTAAGTCGCGAATTGGTATGGGCTTGGAAGAACCCGAACTAAGTTAGACTTAGTAGTCCATTAGCCTAGTTTTAGGTGGTGTATCCGAAAATTAGATCGCAACAATTAGAAATGTTACCATCCTGGTTCTATTTGGGTGTCTCTAGACTCGAACTAAAAAGGTCGAGTGGTTTCTGCTAAAAGGTTATCCTGAAGGGCTTGAACAGGAGAGGTTCGCCCCTTTGTGGGAAGGCATACTGCGGGAAACCGACTCCGTCCTCTCGGTTCTAAGTCTAGGTCCATTCGATGGTATCGGATCTACGCGATGCAAACGGAACCACAATTCTACGGGAGAAAACCCTAGGATTTTGAGGGTGCGTTTGGTTCAACATTTTGAAAACTCGTTGGGAAATATAAAGCAGTTTTAATCCGATCCAAAAGTTCCGGTCTGGCTAAAAAGACTAAAATGTCCTCTTTTGTTTTTTTTTTTTCCCTCAGCTTTTTGCAGTTTAGCCCTTTCGCCTATTCGACTACTTCTTCATTTTTTATGTTTTCATTTTTTTATTTTATAAGTAGCTAAGCCCTTAACGTGTTACCATCGATCCTCTTTCAAATTTTCTTGTCTGTCTCGGGGTATAGTGGCTGGGTTATCTTTCATATGTTAAAATCGAAGAAGTTCATTTCTTTTTTGATGATGGAATTGCTCCATTTTTTTCTCAACCATCTAAAAGATCACTTCTTTCTTTTGCAAAAATATTTAGTTGTTTCTTTTGTTGGCACAACAAAAGATGATAGTTTTTGTATTTGTTACCATGACCTTTTGGTGATTCCGATTAATAAGTTGAAGTGAGCTCTATCATGCCCCTTTTGTAAATATTATACCATGGTCAAAGATTTGTTCAACTTTTAGAAGGCTTTAGTTATGAAGAATGTTGTTTACCGTGTGAATTGTACCTCTAAAATTGTCAATAATTTGACAAAAATCAGCTCATAGTGCCCTCTTTTAGCAATGGACCGTGATTAGTCAGATTGTTTTATCTACAATTAGAGTTTGGTGGCTCATCTAACAATTTGCGTTTTTCTAGTTACATGGAGAAATGTGTGAGACTCTCTCTCTCTGCAATTTACCGCAAAGTATTGGCAATTTTCCTTGATTTAGGAGCTGTAAGGCCTAGAAGCAACTCTCGAATTCAAGCTCTGTGCTCGTTGCATGCGGCCTTGGAAAAAACCAAGAATATACTTCAGCATTGCTCAGAATGTAGTAAACTTTACCTTCTTCTTCGAACTTTGAGTGATGCCATTCTCTTATTTGTGATCTGATAGCATTGTGAATTTTATGCAGCTTCCAACGTAGGTTTCTTTTGGGATATTGAAGAGGCATTCGGCGTCATAATTATTATCTTCTTCTCCTATTTATTCGATTATTACATTGGTTTTGATTTCGTGTGCCAAGTTTTGTAGTTTTCTCTCAGCAATCCTTTTTCCTTTGCAAGCAATTACAATGGATTCTATTCTTCTTTATTTTGAAAAGGCTCAGTCTGCTCTTGCAGATAACCTCACAAGAGTTGAAGACATTGTCCCGTGGTCTATTAGTTGTCAAGTAATTTTTAGTTGTTTAGACTACTATCGATACAGGCGCAAGATAATTTTTATTTTTATTTTTTTGTAAATCAAGCTGATTTTTATGGAGACATTTCCCCTAAATTGAGAGGAAATTGACTAGGATGATCTATATGTGGATGACTGGCTCGTTTATCTACTTATTAAGCAAAGCTTTAGATGAGGGACATTGAGAGATCTACTCTTTACTCTTTACTGATTTAATGAAACATTCTTTGTGGCAATTATTTATATGTTTCTACAAGTTCGTTGCCCTTCTAATATGGTTTGGCAATTTTCTTGAATGTTATTACTTTGCATGTTGTATTTTTCCATTTTCGTTCTAATTAATTTGAATGGTCCATGAGTCCCTCTTGCTCAAATGGAAATAGGCTAATTCAGAAATTGTATTCTATTTTTGCAGATATTGGAGGCTGTTTTATCTTCACTTGATCCGCAGGAGGAGCAAGTTCGCGAGGAAATAATTGCATTGCCCCAGGAAGAAAATTTTATGATTTTAACGATAATAATGAACTTTAATCTTTCTATCAAGCAGCTACTCGACTTGGAATAACTCTTCTCCGGCTCTTACAAAGAGGAGCTCTAAATAAACTAATTGAAAGAGCTAGAGGATGACCATGACATAGAAATGGAAATCAAGTCTCACAAAAGGATGGGCTGGATTGGCCATATGGATTTCTAACCCTAGCAAGAGGTAGATTCATTCTTCTTACGAAGAAAGAAGAATTGCTGTGAGATTCAATGGGTTTAATTGTTGCAAATCAACACTTATGGATTGGAATTCAAGCATTTCCGTGGTTCAGGATTTCCCTTTCTTTTGACCAATCTGTTAGTTCGTCCAGTTCCTTCCGCATGGTATTTTCAATCATAGAGCATTACAAATTGCAATTGCTTTAGAATTTACATTTTTTTCCTCTCAGGTTATACTATGGGGGGTCATGTTGATGAAGGAGTGCGGACCGGAGAAAACCTATAGTTAGCATGAGGTACATCATAGTTTTTCCCACCTTTCATGGTAGTTCGCTTGAAGAATAAAGATGGAGTATATGTTTCCTAGAGAGACTTCATGAACGACCCATCACATCAAGAAAGTTCAAAGCACTACATAAAAGGCATATCCATGAATTCAATAGACGTTGGACAGTAAGCAGACTGTTTTGTAAAGGCATATTCAAACATTCACTCATCCTTAGACAAAAACCAGAACTCTTCTCAAAATGCATTTCCACAACATAGAGCCGAGATTAACTAAAGAACTCTTCTCAAAATGCATTTCCACAACAGAGAGCCGAGATTAACTGAAGAGTGCAATCCAATAAAAAGGTTGCTACTATGAAGTTACAGACATGCACAAATAGAAGGTGTAGAAATAGAAGATGATGCTTAATGCTTGTGTGAATAGCTTTTAGCAGCTAAACTTCCAGTAATTTTGTTTCTCCCAGTGACCTGACAAAGTCATATGGCATATTGTAGAGAATCAAACACCTCCAAAAGATTTGAGGAGAACCACAGATCCACATACTAGATAGATTCAACATTAAATTTAATTCCATTTGCATTTGGTTTTTTAGAACCCTTTGAAATCAAGGATTTCATCTCTTGGGACTCAGATTTAAGTCGAGCTCACGTTGCTCAGACAATTTACTAACCTTTTTATCACTGTAAACTAAATTAAATCAGAGTACAGGCTATGTGATATATAAAGCAAATACATATCAATATTTAAGGTCCATTCACATCATTCACAGCGGAGATATAATTTCAAAACCAATAGTCTTAAGAAACAGTACGAAAAATTTAGTTTGATATCCACTGAAAAAAAACAGACTTAAAAAAGTCTGTTACCCCGGCTAATTGCCAGGCTAGTCCTCCATGGTATTATGGCCGCTCTGTCCATACCGGCCATGCAAAATGAACATCTGAGGGCAGAATAACGGCAGAGCGTTAGACAAACTTGAGATGTACACGGGCATCGAAATGCAATTTGATTGATTGAGGACGAGGAGTGCGTTTAGATAGAGAAATTGCAAAGAATTCACAAGAAATAATAACTTAAAAAGGTAAAATCCTTTCTTTCTTCTGAAACTTTATCAGAGTAACAATTCGGAAATCTTATAAAAAGATAATCTGCTGCTAACAATGAATGAAGGCATCGGCCAAGGTGTATTCAATCAACAAAAATGCCATCTCATCCAAAGATAATCTGCTGCTAACAATGAATAAAGGCATCCCCCAAGGTGATATTCAATCAACAAAAATGCCATCTCATCCAAACAATATTTGGACGCTAAAAAAGAAATAGATAAAATATAAATGGATCCTTCAACCGAGAGAGAGAGGCCTGGCCGAAAGGGCGGGCGTCCTGCTTGCCGTCTATATAGTTGAAATTTAATTCCGTTTGCATTTAAGCTTTTGACACCCCTTGAAATCAAGGATTTCATCTCTGAGGACTCAGATTTAAGTTAAGCTCACGTTGCATAGAAACTTGATTTACCTTTTAAACTAAATTAAATAAGAGTTCAGGCTGTGATATATAGAGCAAACGCAAAGAATATTCCGATTTGAAATACTTTAAAGTCCATTCATCAGTAAGGTGGATGAAATTTCACCATTGTCCACAAGGGAAGAAACCGAAATTCGTACCTATGTCAAGCTCTGTAAGGAAAGGGAGAAAGCCACGCCGATGAACCCAAGGCAGTCCCGGTCCCGGCCCCATAGGATTCCATGCCGATGTGAATGAAAATGCTGTTCGATATAACAAAGCTCCCTTCTGGTGTTGGGTGCAAAGAGAACGTCTGAGGGCAGGGCAGAACAACAGCAGAGCATTAGACAAACTTGAGAATCGAAATGCAATATGATTGATTGATTGATTTATTGAGGACGAGGAGTGCGATTCAATGGAGAAATTGCAAAGAATTCACAAGAAGTAATAACTTAAAAAGGCAAATTCCTCTCTTTTTTTGTGAAACTTGATCGGAGCAACAATTCGGTTTGCTATGAATCTTATAAACAGATATTCTGCTATTAACAATGAATGAAGGGATCGGCCAAAGTCCTTACCAAAAAAAAAAGGGATCGGCCAAGGTGATATTCAATCAACAAAAATGCCATCTCATCCAAACCATCCTTGGACACTAAAAAAGAAACAGATAAAATCAACCGAGAGAGAGAGAGACAGGCCTGGGAGAAAGAGCGAGTGTCCTGCTTGCCGTCTAGCCAGATGTAGCCGCAGACCATGCCGGAGAAGCCGCTACAGAGGTCGGTGCCGCCGACCGGCAGGCAATCGATGTTGAGGACTTGAATCCTCGACAGCTTAAGGGAGGTGAGTTTGGCGCGAATAGCCTCCTTGCCCTGAATATTCTCGCCGTCGAAGTTCATCCCGAGTCTTCCCGGTACAGATTCGCCACATCCGCCCGGTTCACCTCGAACATCCTGCAGTAGTCCTGCAGGAACCCTTTGCCTCCCCAACATCTCCCATTATTTCTGTCCTCTCTCCTTTGGATGAAATAAATGAGGATTTGGGCCCAATATAAAGCATGCTGCTCAATATATCAAAGCTTCCTTCTGGTGTTGGACGCAACAGAAATATCTGAGGGCAGAATAACAGCAGAGCGTTAGATAAATTTGAAATGTACAGCGGTATCGAAATGCAATACGATTGATTGATTGATTGAGGACGAGGGGTGCAATTCGATAGAGAAATTGCAAAGAATTCACAAGAAGTAATAACTTGAAAAGGCAAATTCCTTTCTTTATTTCTGAAACTTGATCGGAGCAACAATTTGGTTCGCTATGAATCTTATAAACAGATATTCTGCTACTAACAATGAATGAAGGGATCGGCCAAGGTTATTCAATCAACAAAAATGCCATCTCATCCAAACCATCCTTGGACACTAAAAAAGAAACAGATAAAATCAACCGAGAGAAAGAGAGACAGGCCTGGGAGAAATTGAAAGCCTCCTCCTTGCCGTCTAGCCAGATGTCGCCTCTGACTATGCCGTGGTCTATGCCACTGCTACAGAGGTCGGGGCTGTCGGGGCTGCTGGCAGGCTGGCAATTGATCTCGAGGACTTTAAACCTCAACAGCTTAAGGGAGGTGAGTTTGGCGCAAATAGCCTCCTTGCCCTGAATATTCTGGCCATCGAAGGCCATCACCGAGTCTTCCCGGTACAGATTCGCCATGTCCGCCCGGTTCACCTCGATCATCCTGCAGTAGTCCTGCAGGAACCTCTCTCCTTCGGATCTCTCTCCTTCGGATGAAGCCTCCAAGGCAGAGGATTCAGGCCCAGTACAAAGAATGCTGTGCGATATATCAAAGCTTCCTTCTGGTGTTGGAAGCAACACAAACATCTGAGGGCAGAATAACAGCAGAGCGTTAGAAAAATTTGAAATGTACAGGGGTATCGAAATGCAATACGATTTATTGATTGAGGACGAGGAGTGTGATTCGATAGAGAAATTGCAAAGAATTCACAAGAAGTAATAACTTAAAAAGGCAAATTCCTTTCTTTTTTTCCGAAACTTGATCGAAGCAATAATTCGGTTCGCTATGAATCTTATAAACAGATATTCTGCTACTAACAATGAATGAAGGATCGGCCAAGGTCCTTACCAAAAAAAAAAAGGGATCGGCCAAGGCTATTCAATCAACAAAAATGCCATCTCATCCAAACCATCCTTGGACACTAAAAAGAAACAGATAAAATCAACCGAGAGAGAGAGAGACAGGCCTGGGAGAAAGAGCGAGCGTCCTGCACCGTCTAGCCAGATGTAGCCGCAGACCATGCCGGAGAAGCCGCTACGGAGGTTGGTGCCGCCGACCGGCAGGCAATCGATGTTGAGGACTTGAATCCTCGACAGCTTAAGGGAGGTGAGTTTGGCGACAATAGCCTTCTTGCCCTGGATCTTCTCGCCGTCGGAGGTCATCACCGAGTCTTCCAGTACAGGTTCGCCACGTCCGCCCGATTCACCTCGAACGTCCTGTAGTAGTCCCGCAGGACCCCTTTCCGTCCGCTATCCAATCCATGGCTTCTCGATCCATGGTCGTCTTCTCTCCTTCGGATGGCTCCAGGATTTCTCGATCCGTCGTCTTCTCTCCTTCGGATGGATCCATGATTTTTCGATCCATCGTCGTCTTTTCTCCTTCTGGTTCTCTGTGCTTCAGATCCACGCGACGCAAGATGGCACCGCAAGACTAAAGAACAAACCCTAGGGCTCTGAGGGATTTCTTTTTATTTGGACTTAACCCGACCCGGAAGTTCCGGTCCGGATAAAAAGATTAAAATGCCCTCTTTCGTTTTTTTTTTTTTCTCTCAACTTTTCTAGTTCCCCTCCATTATATTTTTATTTTTTATTTTATAAGTAACTATGCCCGTAACTAGGGTTGTCGGTTGAATCGGAGTCAAGTTTGGGTAGAGTCGAAAATAATCAAATCCATATTGACCCATATAACTTTGTTTTGATATATTTAATAATTCATATTTGATCAGAAAGCTCATATTA